>NC_047503.1:11760919-12060919 GCF_902827115.2 Pseudochaenichthys georgianus | reverse complement strand
AAATTAATGGTCAAGAACATTTACAGTAATAATCTGAAAGACCTCAATCATTTTACAAGGGATTGAGATTTATATGACATTTTGTAATTTCTTGATATCACAAAAAACAGACTGGAGAACAGTTTAGTTTTAATGCAAATTGGAAGGTATATACGTTTTATGTATGAACATGTCTATTTATTCGCTGTGCTGAATTTGTATACACAGTCATGGATCTTGTAATCATAACACTATGTATATCCAGTAACAACAATTTGAATTTTTGTGATTTTCTATTTGAGTTTTTGCTGTGACGGCAAAACTTAGCCAGAGAAACATTGGTGGTTTTTGCAACTTCACCGGAGACGATTGTGATGTTTGTATTGCAACTTCAGCAAAAAAATGCTGCCTCAAAACAGAGCTCTCTTTTCTCAAAGAAGCAGCTTTGATCAGAAGCATAGCCTTCATTAGCCTATTACTCATCAGCAATCAGATGGTGCTGTGGACGGGACATTGTCTGTAGCCTCCTTCAGAGACACCGACTGCATCAGAGCCAAAAAAGCACATTTAATAGATTCATTTATTTCATCTGCAGTCGGATAAAAAGAAAATAATGATTCTGATCATTATAACAATTCGGAATATCGCAGCCAATGCTCGATCAATCCTTACTTTCTTCACATTTGGTTCTTTCACTTAGTCGCCCAGCCTCCATCTGAGTAGTTAGGATATCTCCCATACGCTGATGACCCAGGTCGGCTCATTTATCCTATTCAGGAAGCAAGAGATTGATTGTGCCAGTGCCATCGCTGTAATTATACTGTCATCACTTAATCAACCTTATTGGATTCCTCAAGCGGTCGCAGTCCCAGAGGCTGGGGCTGGGAGAGAGATTGACTTTTTTTGGACAGAAAGAGAAGGAGAGTGACGGTGAGAAAGAGACAGACAGAGAGTGCGAAAGGATAGAGGAATAGAAAGAAAGGGAGAGACCAAATTAAGCATAGAGTAATTTAAGAGGCAAAGCAATGGGGTAATAAGGACATAGAGACATGGAAAGAGCAGACAATGGTGGTGAAGGAGTGCTCCAGTTACAAGAGGAACATGGCAACGGGGAAAGTGGACCAGAGAGGGGAAAGCGGGGACGTTGGGGAATCAGGTGGGAGGGTGCAGATGTAGCCGAGTGATTGTTTCCTCAAGTCCAGCCAGAGAGGAGGTAACAAGTGGCCAGGGTGTCACCTACAAAAGCAGTTTAATAATTCATTTGTCTATGGGGCTGGGCAGAAAGGGCCGCTTTGAAGAGCGGGGGCACAGATGGTCATCAGAGTGAAAGAGGTGCGCACATATGCACATAAAAAAAGGCCTGTACTGGAGACTGGCTCATCACCTGGGTGCACACCATATGCCTTGAGGGCTGACAACCTGCTCTCTAGGCCCATGCAGAGAAATGCACACAAACACATATGCTCGGGCACGCACACAGATCTTCCCTATTTTATAACGTCCCCATTACTGCCGAAAAATATCCTTTCTTGCATACTGATTGTGTTTATGTGGGCTGCGAAAGATAAGAACGCATCAGCTGATAGAAATGCCTGGCGGAGTGTTCTCACCTACACACCGAGCCACATCAGTGCACAAATAACCAAAGACACACACACACGGACGTAAACGGCGCTTTCTGTCAATCCATCATTGTGTGAAATCACCCGCCGTAACGATAGCGCTCTGGGCTTCTTTTGCCATTTCACATTTGACTAAGCCCGATCCAAACACTGAATCAGCTCTTAAAGTCTAATGATGCAACGCCTACTGTACCAACCGAAAACGCCTTGCATCCTGCCATCTTGTTAGGACACATGCCTGCCCCCAAGCCACTAAAACAGCAGCCCACCTTTCATTCAATTACTGTACTGACTTTAATGGTTATGAGTTCTCCCTTTGTGCCTGGCATGCTTTATTCCTCTCCCTGTGTGGCTTGCAGGTGATTACTTCACGGCAATAAAAGGTCCCATTGTGGGTTCCGGAGTCTGTAGACATACCACAGGATTCTTTGTTTGATGCGATAGCTTCAGGGATTTTGATATTTCCATTATAAAGGAAAAGGGCATAAGGAAAGTCTTCACAAAAAGTGTTTCAGAGTTTCGTACAACCAATTGTCCGATGCTACAGTGTTTGTTTGTTGGTTTTTGACAGTATTATGAAAGTTCAGAGTGAGGAAAGGTGATGATTATGTCGGAGGGGGGGGGGCTGTGAAAGAGTAAGGGTGAGTGGACAGGAGAGTGCAAACCCAGGGTGACCCATCTGGGCCAGACAGAGGAGCCACATATTGATGGAACAGACTCCAGACGACAAGCACCATTACCCTGTGGATCGCAGCAGCTAAAGAGAGGGCACTGAGGAGCAAAGGGGGGGGTAGGGAGAGAAACTGGGGGAGCAGCAGTGGCGCCAGCAGGGGGGGCCATGGCCACCCTGATATATTTGTTGGCCCCCCCACTGGCCCCCCACCACACACACCGCCTCGCCAGTCACGTATGCGTAGTAGTTTATCTGATATTTAACAACAAATACACAGCCAGAGAGTCGCTTCATTTGAGCTTCCAACGCTCATACTGCAGCCCCTCCCTCTCCCTCTGCTACCATGGTAGCACTCTGATACTCAGCGCACCACTCTGATACTCGTGCGCATCACTCTGAGATTCGCACAGACAGCAGCAGGTTGCAGCAAAACATTTCTTTCTACTGACTTTTCTACTGACTTGACAAATCCCACAGACTTCTAGAAGGTAAGTCATATACGTTCGTTGCCTGTTAAGCCCCACAAGACTTTAGGCTTTAGTGTGTTAGCTTTAGGTAGCAAAAAACGGAGATATGCTTACCTTTAGCTGTTATTCTGATCAAAATGTGTGTTCAATGGCATTAAAACGAGAAAAACGCTGGAAGACCTGGAAAACAGGCTCGGGGCTCAGTAAAGGCTGGCTTGACTTCAGGTATAATTCGTCTGTAAACACACTTTAGCGGCTATCCTAGTTAGCGTTAGTTTAGCTTGCTAAGCTAACGTTAGCTGATGTCGGTAGTACGCTGGGCTGGTGTAATGCGTAGGCTACTATTAATCACTACTGTGTGTAATGTCAATTTGCAGAAAATGAAGAGAAAGTCAACAGACATATCTTCTTATTTTAAGAAGAAGATGAGTAAAGGAGAGACAGAGCTGGCAGGGGAGCAGCAGCATAGGGCTAGTGAGGAGATGGCCATACATGCTAGAAAGTACATGTGGAACTCTGTTTTGTAAAACTGAAACTAAAACCTAAATACAGTTGAATTAATGTGATTGTGACCTTTTTAATCATTTAAGTCTTCTACACACTTTAGGTCTGCAGCTCCTTCAAAATGAAACGAGAATCTATGCAGTTGTTCCTCTTCTGTGTTCTGAGGTTATGAGCCGACCATTAGTCAAGTTTGTTTTCATAATGTTCTGTATGCTAATTAAAAAAAGGAATACAAGCTATATGTATTACTCTCACCACAGTGGCCTAATCTAAAAAAAATAGAATGTCTCTTCACCTATTTTCTGTCTAATACTAAAAGGTGGTGTTTTGTATCATTTATAATGTTTTGAATTTGCTATAAAGGTCAATAATATATGGTGTTTTTGTGTTCAATCACAGTATGTATTTACCATTGTATACCCCTTGTGTTTTTGGGTCCTGTTGAAATAAAATAGTCATGTTTTAAAACTTGATTTAATAAAGTCATGTCAATCATCTTTGATCAGTGTGACACAAACAGCTTTGTTCAGTCTAAAACAATTTATAACCTAGAGACATAATATAACTGAAGAACATGTTGTGTTGCTTTGTGTATTGTTTGTGTTGAGAATACTGAACATTTTGTGCCTTTATAATAAAGGAACTTATTTAAATTAAGCTGTATTTGTCTTTTTAAAAAGGAAAGAACAACTAGCATCTATAAAAAACAAAACAATAAATCACCAACACATGTATACATAACACAAAACAAGGTTCTTTTAAATGTTGTTTGAAGTCAAATGTTAACTATCCGTATTATATTCACTTCAGATGAAGAGTATCAGAAAATGTAAAATAAGAAACCAAAGTATATCTGTAGGTGATTCTCTTTGCCATTGTTTTCATCTAGTCTATACTTTTACAGCAATTCAATTCTTGGTTTTGGTGGGCCACCCCAAGATTTTCAGTGGCCCCATTTGGCCACCCCTATGATACATTTCTGGAGGCGCCACTGGGGAGCAGAGGGGTGAAGGGTATGGAAAATTGAGCCAGACAGAGAGCAGGACAAGCCATGAAGATGAGACGCACAGCACATATAGCTTCAGTGGTGACCTCATTAGTGTCAAAGCTCATTTGCAATTAAATGATGTTGGAACAATTAGTCGATCGACAGAAAATCAACAAGTGTGGTAATTAGTTAATCATTGAGGTCAATTACAGGAAAAGTAAATAGTTGGTGGTTGTTAAATACTTTACAGGTTTATTTTCAATGTATTTCAGTCAAATACTAGTAAAAGACTAGGTACAAAGGAAACTGCCCATCACCAATTCAACCACCTCAACATCCTCTCTGTAGACTTTTTAGATCTAGAACAATGCTACACTACTTATCCAGGGTTTCCCACACATAGACTTTACTATAGGGCTATCACTATGGGCAGCAACGCTGTAAATATTGAAAAATAAATCCAGCAAAATGGCACAAAAATAAACTTCACATCACGCCCCAAATAAGAAATGTTGTACCGTGGTTCTGATTGGTCGATGTCAAATAACTTGTGTCCCACATTCAGCCCTTTTTAAAAAAAAGATTCACTACCATCAGAGAAATGTATTTCCAAAAATAAGTCCTCTCTGGGGTAGAACTTGTACCCATGTTCCACAAGTGCATTTCATGGATCTAGAGTAAGTGACTGTCTCCCATGCCCTCCATCCTTTTGCTCACTTTCACGTGAGATTTGTCAGGAAAATGCCCCTCGTTTGTTTCACCGGCTCTAAACCTGCGACATGAGTGCACAAGCAGACGAGATCTACATGGCGACAAACTGAAATTATAGGTATAGGTGAAAGGAGAGCAGGCGGGAAAAGGCTGTCGGAGTCATTCAATCAGCCGTGTCAAGCAATCACTATGGAGTTTTAGAAAAGCAGACCAAGTGTGGAGGAGACAAACCAGAAGTGTGACGGATGATTCGGCAGAAGTAAGGCGGACGGGGAGAATGCACGCATGACATGATTACAGAAGGATGAGGCGATGAGGCTTAATGGGATACAATACAAAAGCAAGACAAGAGGATGTTTTTGAATGGTGCTGAAGAGGAGACCGAGAGTGTGGCGAAAGAAAAACAGAAGGCGGGAGGTGGTTAGCAGCAGAGAGAGAGGGCCGGCGTGGAGTACAAGATTGATTGGTGATTGCTCTTGGATTTTGTGGCACAGTGTGTGGAAAAAATAAAGAGCGGAGGAGAGAGAGGGAGTTGTAAAGAAGAGGGAATATAAACTCCTAGATGCCAGGTATTTTTCCTACCGGGAGGCGAGACGACAGGAGTCTAATGAGTTCCCTCATAGCCGGGCGGGTTTCATCTTATGAATCACACAAACAGTCTCGCACTCAAACATACACACACCCACACACAGCCATAATGAATTACAGAGCTCACAGCCTAAAACCTTGGCCCCGTACCTCATCACATGATACACGCATACATCATGTTGCACGTGGATCGATCCCTCCACAGTCGTTTGACACAAATACACATGAAATCGAATGCTCCGTGACATATTCAATCACCTGCTGTACCCTTGAATCCGTACCGACATCCTCCAGAGAATCGTTCACACAATGGACGTCAATATATTGACACTGTCCAAGCAAAACCTTGAAGTCCTGCTATGTCTTCCGAGGGCTTTGTAGGTGTTCCGCTTTCGTTGTAATCAGATTAGGAGCGAGATTATAGAATTTAAATTTCTTGACCATATGATCAATTTGGAAATGGATCTTTTTTTGAATCCCCCTTTTGTCTGAGGTATTTCTGTATTTTGTGATTCTGACAGGCCATTAGGGCTGTACCCGAATATCTGAATATTCGTTCGTTGGAGTACTATTCGGGTTCAATTTAGTTATTCGGATATTCGTTTTCTTTTGGCAGAAAACTGCGGCTGCCAAATTGAATTTATTGAAAACTCCAATATCAACGTAAGAGCTTGTGCCTCTTCGGGGGGTGCCAACACTTAACCATAAACGTTATCGTTTACTTTCTCCGTCTTTATAATCAGGGATGCAAACACAGGTATGGTGAAAAAAGAGAGAACTATTCAAAGCAGAAAAAAAACAGCGTAATATACCATCTGACAAAGGCCTGTGCTATAATGCTTCAATTAACTAGTTATTCTTTATAATATACTCAGATCAATAGGAGACAGAGATGTTAAGTTATAAATCAAGGGCTTTTATTATTATTTACAGGTAGATATTATCAAGGGTGTAACTTTGGTTTAAGAAGTGGGGGACACACAAAACAGGGGGTCCTCCACAATGAAACATATATTATCATTATATATAATGAGTGCCGTTAAGCTACAACGTTATTGGTACTGGAGACATTTAAAAAATATATGTCATGTATTATTGATACAAAAACATTATATCGCATTCTTAGTGTGGCCAGCTCGTTTATAATATGTAAAAAGACAAACAAATGCGTCTATGATGTATTTTCGATCAGACGAGATCTCTCTCCCTGGTCTGTGTGCGAGGGGGCGGGCAGTTTACACACACGCGGCTGCTACATGCAGCAACACACTGCGGAGATGGCGGAGAGAACGCCGCTCCGAGGTGTGGTTAACCTTTACCCATCTCGATGCTCGTTGCCAAAAGTGCAATAAGAGTTTAGCATGTAAGGGCGGTAACACGAGCAATTTGTCTAAACATTTAGCAAAAGTGCTCCACATTCTGACGGAGAAATGCACCGGGTTCCACTGTCTTTCTAGCAGCTCTGTAGCCCCGTCCACGAGTAACGTTTTCACATCAGGTGTTCTGTATGCTAGCAGCAACACACGGAGTTAACTCCATTATATAAACATGGGGTAATGATTTGAGGTAACTGAATTAGTTAAAGTTTCAGCTATTCTGTCATCAGATTATTTATTATTTGCTAAAACATTGTTGTTTCTTTTGATGTGAAATATTATTTATTTAATTTAAATGAAAAGCAATGTTCATTTTGTAAACAATTTGTTTAGTTAATTTAATATATATTTTTGAATCAAGTATTCATCTTTATTGTCTTCATTGTTAGTTTCCACATGCCTAAAACAACCTCAAGCTAAATCTAAAAGTTGATGGCTAAATAAGAGCGTTTGAGAAATTGTGCAAGGCATAATAGTCCGAATAGTCGATTAATCGTTTCATTAATCGATAGATTAATCGACTATCAAATTAGTCGTTTGTTGCAGCCCTAATCCATATGAACCTGTTTATTTGTGGGGGGCCTCATCTCCTCTAGGGGGGTCCGGGGGTATGCCCCCCCAGGCAGATTTTTTTTCTTTAAGGCGAGACACGGCAGGCAGAAACATATTTTTTCAAGTACTGGTCAATTTTGAGATTTTGTGCTATTTTGATTCTATAACATGTTTTCTTTCAGGCTTTTGGAAGGAAAACGTACAAAATACACATTTAAGTGTTTATTTTACTATAGGTTGTCTATTTTGATTTCTCCTAAATTCACCAAAAGTTAGCATTCTAACGTAACATAAAGTACCGCGACCGCTGTGTGCACCATGTCATCAGAGATATCATTGGAAAGCTGTGTCTCTCCTGCACAATCTCATCGGATCCAAATATGGTCATTTCCTTTGTATCAGCAACCAACTGTGAAATTACAAAGGGGTCTTAAACCAAGAAATGAAATCTCATTGGCTGGTGTCAATTTCTGACAATGTGATTCGTTCAGATGAGTCACGTGGTGTGCTAAAACACTTCCTGGTTAGCTTTCCGCTAGAAATTGAAATCTCAAAATGGCAAAAGAACGGCGAAAAATACGTTCACAGAGAAGACGACAACAATTGTCACTTGCACGAAAGCAAGGTTATACAAAAAACAAATTACCCCGAACATGAAATACCTTCACGGAGTGCGTCGATGCGCAAGCTGTCATCCAAAGAACAGGAGGGTTTAGCTCGCGCCACACTGCAATCTTTAATGGTCGTTTTCTCCAAATGAGTTTTTTCTCCTACTCTGAGTTTGAAATTTCAACTTCAGTAGCACGTAGATACACCACACCTTCCAGTTATATTCGTATCAATATTATGAAGGCTTTTACAGAAGGGTTTGTTCATATATCATTAATAGCCTGAATTATACAACATTGTATACCTAAATACATGGCGAAAATTGATATTTTAGGGCTGTTGCCAGTATTTTCTGATTTATGGAAAGAGATATCCAATATCCCTTCTGTAAAAGCCTTAGATACTAATATGAAAACAAAATGAAACAATCATTTTGAACCTGGCTTTATCCAAAGTTCAGATTTCGATTCCTGAAATGTGTTAAAAAATGCGCATATTTAAGAGATCATGGATAATTTGCATATTTAAACATGCTATTTCAGAAAACTTGTAATACAAAAAATAATTGTCTTATTGTAAGTAATTAACTGGAGAAATGTCTAGCGGATACCTTTAAGTTAAAAAGAAAATACCCTATTCACCTGGGGTGTCTCGCCTTAACCTCTTAAGCCCTGAGCCTGTTTTTCAAGTTTCAGGCTCGAAAATGCCACTAACACAACAAAGACTATATCTTCACTTCTAAAAGGGGTACATTAATAATCTTTTCTCTCAAAGCAATGTTACATCTGTGAGTTGGATGTAGAAGTGTCAGAATCAATATAGATGTTTTTATTTTAAAGTAAATTCAGATGGAACACAGTAAAAACATGTCAATTCTAATGTCCGCCTAAAGAAAACCCATTACTTATAGTGAAAACCACCCTTGAATGATGGGCTAGTAGACTAAAAGCTTTAGGAATACAAACTATAACATATAATAAGTACCCTGTATCAAGATTGATGCAAAACAAGTGCAATTTGACCTTTTTAGAGAGGTTTACAAAAATAAAGTCCAAGGGGACTCACCTCTGGGTAATTTGGGAACCATCAGTTCCATTTGAACTTTTTCACTGTAAAAATCATGTTATTACTTTGAATTATCACTATAGGTATTCATTCCATCCAAATACAACTGTTGTGGAAAAAAAAGAAAAAAAAAACATAGGCCTACTCTGTTATCCTCTGAGCCTCTGAATTAGCCCCGAGCGAAAAATGCTAACCTATTACTGCACCGAAAATCACTCCTAGCTCCCTTATTACTTTTCCTAGCTGCACATCCAACACATTGTTTATGATCGTAAAGACACAGAATCTAACGGTGCCCACCTCAACACTGAAAGATACAAACTCACGACGTTAATAAACAAAAACGTACATCAAAACAAATGGCGCTAGCACTAATGCGTTAGGCTAACATGGCTGGTCTTCAATGGCATTAAAACGATAAAAACGATGATATAGTTAATCCATAGGTTAATATCCAATATGGCTGTGTCCCCTTTGAAATGTTCTGATAATCTATAAGCAATAAAACTGCAATTCCGTTATCTGCTGTCCGCTAGGGCTGTCCTGAATACCATTTTTCGGGCTCCGGATATTCGGTAGGGAAATATTTGATTTGATTTTTTAAAAATACAATTTCTTTTTTACAAAAAATTGTTAGAACACGCTCCGAGACACCTGACAACATGCTGTTAAGCAGAAGTGCAGAAAGAGCATACTATTACGATTTATATTTATTTATTGTCTTAGTACTCGCATACATTAAAACTAAATGTGTCCTCTGCATTTAACCGAGCCGCAGTGCAGCGCCTGGGGACCAAATCTGGTTCCAAATTACGTTTTACAACCTGAAGATACAAAACACATATTTATGTTATAACAACAATGCTTTTAATAACATAGCCGTAACAGTAGGCCTAACAGTGTAATACTTGTTACCGATACAGTAAACAGTATTTAAATAAATGAAGAACGAAAAATAAATGAACGAACTGTATGCCAATAATTGCCTTAGTCCCAGATGTTCCCACATTGCTCCTATTATTTTCACTATTCGGATCAAATTGAAAAACTAATATAAAAAAAGAATTTGGTTGCTTGCTTGCAACTATTTTCCAAGCAAAGTAAGTGCACGATTGTATCATGTGTAACGTTACTGTTTAAACGGCGGATAAAGCAGCTTCATCATGGAAACTTGACAACAGCTAAGCTAAACTAAGCTAGGCTAGTACTTACAGCATCCGGTGACTTTTCAGAGTTGTTGTGCCACCGTGGTAGGCCAGTTTCTTGTTGCATATTTGGCACACTGCCTTCTTCTTACCATCGTCCAACAGCTGAAGTCTTCTGCATTTTGTGTTCAGGTGTGTGAAACGAGGTGAAGCGAGGTGAAGCGTGCCGTTTGCATTCGTGACTGAGTGAACGCGATGTCAGGAGCACAGGCTGAGATTGTATATATTTCCGCATTTTAACAGTGCAATTCAAAAGTATAAATATTGTATAAGAATATGGAAATGCGCCTTTATTGATAGCATACATTTAGGAAACATTTTTGAATTGAAAATAAATAAAAAAACGAATATCCGAATAATGAAATTAAAACCCGAATAGTTGACCAACGAACGAATATTCGAATAGTCGAATATTCGGGTACAGCCTTACTGTCCGCTCCGTGCTCAGAGCGGGTCCTGCTGCAATTCCTGCTTCCTTACATAGTAAACAATAAGTAAAGTCTCCTGCGTAATGTACTTAAGCTGGCTGGCATTAATACTTTACGCAGGACCATATCTCTGGAACCCATTGGTCGATTTGGGTGATTTACACCTTTTTCTTAACCATTACATCCAATAGAATCGATGGGCAGTTCCCAAATCCACGTAAACATTACCATTGCGGACGTAATAGAGAAGCAAACGAAACATATCTGAAAGTACAAGCCTGGACGGCAAAACTTTATACCCAGTATATTGCCATAAATATGATGATGGATTATCAGTAAAAATGTCTACGTAACACAAAGACATTGGATTAACCTTGAGCGGCGTTTTTATTCCGTTGAACACAACTTTTAATCACAAATCAAAAAAGGTAAGACGTAATTATTGTAATATTTTTGAAACCGGATGTTGTTTACTTTCTCTTTTCTGGCTGATAGCTCCAGGAATTCGAGGTCGGACACTGATGACATTACATGTGGGGAATCTGTGGAGTCTCAGCTTTAAATTGTATATCTTGTTTGTGCAGTTAAGATAGTAATAAGGGCATTTCTACCATGAGTTCTGTGTAAAAAAGCGTTAGCATTAGTTAGCATTTTTTCGCTCAATGCTAATTCAAAGGCTTGGTATTACTCTTGTGTTTTTTTTAGCTAACAATAGTTATTATTGTCCGTTAGCTGAGTTTCTTACCTTTAAAGGGTATGAAACATTAATAGTTTCATAAATGTTAAGAAGCCCTGAGACATAGTCACGTAAAAAAACGGTGGGAGGGGTCCACTGGGGGGACCTTGGGGCTTAAGAGGTTAAATTGAAGTTCATCAATCTGGTTCACTTTGAGGGCAACATTAAGAGATTTATGGATACATCTCTCAACACTCATATAAAACAGAACTGAATAATGCTTCAATTAACTGGTCGTGCTCGCGGATGGATACAAAAATATATTTTGGCGGCCGTTAATAGGCTATACGTGGGGAGCACCCCCCCCCCCCCTAAAACGAAAACTCTTCGGTGCCTTACACAAGTCACCCAAATCAGTTTTCAAAAAGCGGGAGGCGCCGAAAAGCGACTAATTTGCATCACTGTATAATGTAGATGTTACTTTTTCTCCGTCACGTTGTTTCCATAGCAACAACTACTTCCTGTCAACAGCGCTAACTCTCCTTCAAAATAAAAGCATGACCATACAAAATAGGAAGCCGAGCCAAATTACACTTAAGACATACAACTGCAACGAAAGTAACAAACACAATGCAATATCCTTTTCAATTTCAAAGAACACAAATTGGGTTGTATACATGAAAAAATAACTATAAAACAACAATACTGTAGATAGAATAACAAAATGAAACTGCAGTTGGCACGAATAAAGACACTAACATGTAAATAGCAAAGAGCCATGACTTTTGTCTGGTTTGGCTAATTGGCAACAGCTGGCTAAATGATCCCCTAAACTTTAACCTCTCACACCTTATTAGAATAACGTTAGCTTGAAATCATTCAATTCTCAGGAGTTCCAAATGTCACACTTTAAAATCACATTTGTTTTAAACCAATTGACTATTTCAATAAGCCAGCCTCTAGAAAAGTAGGGTTAGCCAATAATTCGTTATTCATATTGAAGTGGAACATATATAGTGAAAGAACATGAGACAACTACTATTCTATGCATGGAGTTGACAAATACAATGAGTAGTCATATTGATACAAAAAAAATTGTGTATTACTCAGTGCAAGAGAAGTCATTTCAGCACAAGTGATGCTATGTTCAGGTTAGTAATAGGTACTTTATAGCCAATAGCAAATCACTTCCGATTGACTGACAGCAATCAGCAAGAAAAGTACCTACTAGAGTCAGCAGGCACTGGCAGACAAATACAGGAGCAAATGTATTCCTAGAAATAGCACACATAACCACATACTAACGTTTAGGTAAACTGATGATTGCAATTGACCGAAAGGGATCATACTTGTGCTTACCAAAGGGCTATGAAAGGAAAAGAGCAGAATACGTTTGAATGCGAAATGTCATGTCCAGTTCCAGAACACTAAAAAAGGTGGAAGATTTGTCTCTCCCCTCTACAATGTTATCTTCAATGTGACTTCACCCTTTACCTCCTTTTCCCAAGAAGAAAACTATGGCAATACTAGTAATACATGACCAATCATACATTACCTAACAGCGAGGGTTCCGTCTGATTGGCTAGATTTGCCATAAACACATGTATCTGACGATATACAGACAGAACGTAAATTAATTCACTTTAAAGTGCAATTTAGTTCTGCCGATGCAAACTATGGTATACGGTGCAGCCTTGGCACAACGTATGATTCTACCTGAAAACCTGATATAACAGAAGCAAACATGAAACGACACACCCAAGGTCTAATAAGGACTCTTATTGTCATAAAAAAGTGCACTGTTCAGTAGTGTTAATTTCGTTGACTAAAACTATGACGAAATATGTTCGTCAATGAGACGATGACGAGACGGCACCGACGGCAGTAAACAATAGCTGCAACGAAATCATGCAATATCGTTGAGGAAAAGTGACGAGACGAAAATGTAGTTTACTAAATAAAAACTATGCCAAAATCTCTCTTTACTTTCGTTGACGAAAAATGAGGAGACGAAATATTATCAAAGATAACGTTACATCAGCAGTTCCATTTCCGGTGCTGCGACAGGGCAGCAGCTGTGTGTCTGTGCTGCGCGTGGCGGTACATTTGAATTACACCGGGCAGCGGCACAACTGTCAGGAAGACTCGGTCTAACTCATGGTCTAACTAACCTTATTTAACATAAAATGGCAACAACAGGGCTTGGGAGCAGTGGTCGCACTCGCGTTAAACAAATACCCCCCCGTCAGCGCGAGTGAGTGATATATTGTGCACTCGACGGGTAATAATGGATAATGACGGAAATGTTACAATCCTGTCCATCAAAATGACTGACAACGAAAAAGTCTAAAGCCACCACTGCTTGGGAGAAAGAAACAATGTGATATTTGGGCCCATTTTCGCTACAATGAGGCGGAGAAAAAAAGCGAATGCATTGTTTCATCAGAAGGGAAGCAATGTGGCCATAACACAGCTGGTAAAAACACCACAAACCTGACCTGCAAAGCTGCATTCTTAATCATTCAACCTGTGTTTTTCATCAAATAAGGACAAGATATAATCTTATTTATTTATATATGCTAAAATGACAAATTATTGGTTTTGGCTAGACTAGTTTGACTGAAATGTTCTATATAATCTGATGACTAAAAAAGACTCAACAGTTTTCATTGACAAAAAGTAGACTAAAATTAGTTTTCTTTGACTAAAATAAGACTAAAATGCTGAGACTTTTAGTCGACTAAATAGTTACTGTTTTA
The DNA here is from genome assembly GCF_902827115.2 of Pseudochaenichthys georgianus. Classification (NCBI taxonomy): domain Eukaryota; kingdom Metazoa; phylum Chordata; class Actinopteri; order Perciformes; family Channichthyidae; genus Pseudochaenichthys; species Pseudochaenichthys georgianus. Next base: position 12,046,717 of record NC_047503.1, on the reverse strand, counting down.
GTCGACTAAAATAAGACTAAAATGCTCAGACCTTTAGTAGACTAAAACTTGACTAAATAAAAACAGGATGAAGGTGACTAAATATGACTCAAATTAAAAAGGAAATTTAACACAGGACTAAGACTAAAACTAAATTAAAAAATAGCTGACAAAATTAACACTACTGTTCAGTATACAGTACTGTAAAGAAATGTATGCATGACATCTTTCTCAATTATGTTTGTTATACAAAACATGCTTTATGCTTGCAACACTGTAGCGGTATCGTCACAGTGGTCATGCTAGCGGCTCTTTGTCACCAGCGCAAGCTTTGTTGCTCCCGGTTTCCCACCTGCATTGTTTTAGCTTTACATTCACACACATAGAAAGATATATAAAACTTGTACCTGCCAACATGTCTGCTGCATGTCTGAACACCAGCTCAAATAACACCCAGCAAATGAAAATATTGATTTTTCACGGGTCGGAGGGCAGGTAGTAATTACATAGCAAAGAAATACAATCTTAAACCAAACCTACTGCAACCAACCACAAACGCCAGTTACCATCAAGCAGTGCCTAACTGTTGTCAAGCGCATACATTTTTGCTTAACAGACATTAAGCTTGCTTCTTGTTAATGACTGCATGGACATCAGACGCATTGTAATTAGAAATGAGGGAAAGCTGCTAGAATGACAGCATACACAAAGTATCTCCTAAAAGACTTCCCCACAAATGCTGCCTTCCTACTTTTGCTGTACAAGACAGTACATTCTGCTACATCCACTCCTGCCTTGCAGCTGTTTATTTGAGCGGTGCTGCCCCACCTCCCTGTCACTGCGCCAGATTGACCGTAACCTACTAATAAAATAAAGAGCGATGCTCCCTCTGTGATGCCGGCGCTAAATCAATGTGGTCCCTTGCGCCACGCTGACTGCCTCCTCTCTCTTTACTATGACACCAGGAATATTAAATGATGTCTCCGCAGGGGGCCCCAAGCATGGAGAGGGAGAGGAAAGAGAGGCAGGCAGTGGAGACTGTAGCCCAGATGTGTGTATTGAAATGAAACAATTTTTTTGTTAAGTACAAAACAATTAGGTGACGGGTTGAAGAGAGCATGAGAAAGGGAGAATGGGCTGAGAGGGGAGGGCGCAAGGAGGATGATAAGTAATGTATAGCCGGAGGGGTAAGATCAAGAGAAAACTGTGCTTATGGGATCAGGTGAAATGGTCAGGGTGTGTGAGGGAGAGATTAACAGATGGAAAGAGCATGGCTGGGCCTTATTACCATAAAGGGAGAAAAAGAGAAAAGACAGAGGATGAAAGATTCAAATGTGCAGCAGGAGAAAAAAGGAAATGGCCATCAGTGAATATATGGCAACTTTGAGGTAGACATCTCTGAGACCCATGGGTGCTCATAGAGATGACAGACAGGCGACCTTCAGACAGAGATCACACGCTCACCCTTGAATTACTGATGTCTGTCTTCTTTGGTGAACATCTAGGGCAATGTCTTTAGTTATCTCTATTCACAAAGGGATATAGTCCCTGTAAGGTGCCGGGGTTATCTGCCCATATCAAGAGCAATGTTCAAGTGGAGTTCACAGCGGACATATATCTTTATCCAGTCACTTGGAGAAAATAAACAGATCTCTTTCTGAATATGTAACACTTTTACCAGTCGCTTCAATGACTATGGTCGAATATCATCGGTGCAAAGTCAAAACGCCTTTCGTCATCTTAAAGATGAACCTTTATTTTGAAATGTCAAGAGCATACGGTCACCATTTCAGAATGTTGTTTACACTTTTACTAGTCGATTTAATTATCTTGATATAAAATCAGTGCAAATAAATAAAACATCTAATATCATCTTTAAGATTTATTTAGAAATTCCTAGAGCACATTTTTGTCACCATATTAGAGGATCTAACACTTCAATTTGATGATCGAATATCATCGATGCAAAGTGAAATATATCTAGAATTGTCTATCAAATGCGCCATTATTTGGAAAATCTCAAACATTTGTCGAAATTTGCGACCAAGCATTTGGACATTCCATTCGCAGGCCTGTTTATGGAATTACAATGATATACAAGGAACTATGGCATTGTATCATGAGCGTCGCAGCCATTATATCAGGGTGGGACAAGTCCCCCCCACTTTTTCAAATGATTAGTTTAGACCCCCCCACTTTCACCATGTGGAAAGTCCGTGAATCGGTCTATCCACTCGCCGCACTTTGTAGAGCGCTGTGTCAGTGCTTCACTATCAAATCCATTCCACTTGCTTATTGAGAGAATGCCCAAATCAATGAAACTCCGTACCATGTTTTCACTGCTACTTTGTACTAGGGCTGCAACAAACGACTAATTTGATAGTCGATTAATCTATCGATTAATGAAACGATTAATCGACTATTCGGACTATTATGCCTTGCACAATTTCTCAAACGCTCTTATTTAGCTATCAACTTTTAGATTTAGCTTGAGGTTGTTTTAGGCATGTGGAAACTAACAATGAAGACAATAAAGATGAATACTTGATTCAAAAATACATATTAAATTAACTAAACAAATTGTTTACAAAATGAACATTGCTTTTCATTTAAATTAAATAAATAATATTTCACATCAAAAGAAACAACAGTGTTTTAGCAAATAATAAATAATGTGATAACAGAATTGTAAACAGAATAGCTGAAACTTTAACAAACTAACTAATTCAGTTATCTCAAATCATTACATGTTTATATAATGGAGTTAACTCCGTGTGTTGCTGCTAGCATACCTGACGTGAAAACGTTACTCGTGGATGGGGCTACAGAGCTACTAGAAAGACAGTCGAACCCGGTGCATTTCTCCATCTGAATGTGGAGCACTTTTGCTAAATGTTTAGACAAATTGCTCATGTTACCACCCTTACATGCTAAACTCTTATTGCACTTTTGGCAACGAGCATCGAGATGGGTAAAGTTTAACCACACCTCGGAGCGGCGTTCTCTCTGCCATCTCCGCAGTGTGTTGCTCAGGGCCGGACTGGGACAATAAGTCAGGCCGGGAATTATACACCCAGCCAGGCCACTACCAGTTTTCTTTTGTACCATTTTCCTGGATTTATTTGTCAATATTTACAGCATTGCTGCCCATAGTGATAGCCCTAAACTTGAAATCTACTACCCCAGAATAAACATATGGACATGGGTTACTATTTAAAAAAAATGTGCAAATCTATTTAGGAACCTATCCATGTGAAAAAATTTTTTTTTTAAATGTTGGACTTAAATGCATCAATCTGGTGCATTTTGAGGGGGAAACAAAGAGACTACATCCATATGAAACAGAACTGTAGACATTTAAATAATCATAAGAACATGGCCATAACCAATAACATACCATACCCAATATGAAAAAACATTGAAACTTGTTTATTTGTTTTTGGTTAATTTATAGTTGTGAGTGTGCCTGGGCTCCTGAATCAGCCTCTCCTGTCTCCCCCCTCTCTCCCTGCTCCTCTTTGAGGCAGCAGCAAAGACTAGCTTTAGCTCTCAACAAGTTTTTAAAGTGTATCTTGCCTTTTTTCACCTCGTTAATTTTTTTTTATTATTATTCATGCATATTTTACTAATCACTCCCCCCTCAAATGTAAATATGTGTTTACATAAATGGTGACCAAACCGTTTGAGACCCACAGAGAACTTAGACTAAGTTAACTATCTAAACACTCAGAGTCCTTTACCTCACCTGAGCTGTAGTTATCAGTCTCTCAGTCTGACAGGAGAGGACTCTCCTCCACCTTGTTGACAGCTCATTATATCCGTTAGCGCCGCTAGCTAGCACCAGATGCTAACAACAACAATACACGTAACCGGTGCGCGCGCTTTCTCTCTCGCTTGCGCCACACATACACACCCTCCCCAGCTTGAATGACACACAGAGACCAATCGAGGGCATTAGTGTATGATCTGTATGAAAGTGTCGACAGCCAGTTACCCTCTGTGAGGCAGAGTCAGACCCACATTTGCGCAGCATTGCGTTCATAGCCAACATTAAAAAAAAAAATCCTCAGGCCAGCAGGCCACTTAACAGGCCAGGCCATCGGGAAACCTCCCGGTCCTCCCGATGGCCAGTCCGGGCCTGGTGTTGCTGCATGTAGCAGCCGCGTGTGTGTAAACCGCCCCGCCCCCTCCCACACAGACCAGGGAGAGAGATCTCGTCTGATCGAAAATACATCATAGACGCATTTGTTTGTCTTTTTACATATTATAAACGAGCTGGCCACACTAAGACTGCGATATAATGTTTTTGTATCAATAATACATGACATATATTTTTTAAATGTCTCCAGTACCAATAACGTTGTAGCTTAACGGCGCGTAAAACGCCCCTGATGACGTCACCAACGAATCGACGACAGAATTAGTTGGCAACTAATTTGGTAATCGATTTTAATCGATTAAGTCGATTAGTTGTTGCACCCCTACTTTGTACCAGGGCAGATTCTCACATAGCGTGCATGTTTAAGGAGTGTTGCCATAGTTGGACAGCTCAGATGTGTTGTATGAAGCGATGCCGGTAGCGGAGGTAAGGCACACACACCAAGTGTTCAGGACATTGTTAATACAGCGAAAATCAAAGCCGACAATCTCTTGGTTTGATATGTTTTCTCCCCCAGACAACATGGACATAAGAAAAAAAAATTCAAAGAAGAGGAAAGTAAGTCTTCAGCTGGTAGCAGTTAATCAGTTAACAGTGATGGCGGCAGTGGCAAAAGCGTCTCACTTCTGGAGAGGAGTTTCGTTTTTATGTCATGATAGAGAGATACAAATACTGAATAGTTTAGATGAGAAAAGGCATCGAAATGCCAGGTTACTATTTATCATGTAAACAGGGAACATGAATAACCCGATCTCTCTTTGCTCATGTAAACACCATGATGTACTGTAGAGATGCAGTCAGTGTGTTTTACTAGTTGTTCTTTAACTTCGTTACTCTCTCTCAAAATGGTAATGTGCATTATGTTTTAATTATACTTCTTATCATTCAGAAGCTTTTTGTGTGTGTTTATGTTTTACTGAGTGCTTATAGGCAATTTCCATCCCAGTATTCAGTTAACTATTTATTTTCTGTGCACATTACATAGACTAGCTAATATTCTACCTACTGCTTGGGACTTTGAGTCTTCAAAATGTCCAATGTCACAGACTGGGACTTACTTTAGAGTCAGTTGTATTTACATTCAGTATGACTTGTTATGATTCAATGTGAAAGAGTATACTGCTCAATACATAATTATCACTTCACCACCTCTCTTGACATCTAGGCGCTTGAGAGTGAGTCAGAGGCAGAACACAGGGACAGTGGAGAGAGGTCCGTTGCTAAGGTGAGTGATGAAAGATAAATTACAGTTTAGAGTAAATTGTGATGTGGACTCATCGAGGGCTGCACGATTCTTGCTCAAATGCGAATCATGATTTTCCTCCATAAGAATTGAGATCACGATTCTCACACGATTCTCATCGTTTCAATGAAAATATGTATTGCACTCTTACTCTTAGACGTCACGTGAGTACATTGAATTTAAACAGACAACATTTGTCTCTCTTGTAACAAAAACATAACTTTGTCGTTAGTCTGTAGTTGCTGAATACTGAACAAACATTACTACATTCAAAATGGGGCACCTGGAGCCAACTATTGTGGCTTTAACCAGACACATCAACATCAAAGTGCTTGACTTAAATCCAAGTCTCAGTTTCTTGTAGCAAAAACATAGAGTAACTAAAATGAATTTGACAGCCAACTACTGTGGCTTTAAACAAAGTGCTTGACTTAAACTCAAGTCTCTCTGGTAACAAAACATACAGTAACTAAAATAAAGATATTGCTGCTGCCTGGGTGCTTGTTACAACCATAGACTGTATATATAAATGGACGTAGGGTCCGTGACGTCACCCATAGGATTCTTCAGAGTTGCCGTGAAGCCCTTAGTAGGCGGAGTCGGCCACTAACGGCGCAACAGTGACGCCAGAGTTCAACTCCCGCCTTCTCCAAATAAGGGCAAAGAGGCAGAGCTGAGGCGGGACCTGCTGCCACAGAGCTGGAAGTTCCAGAGCTAGCTGAAGCTACCAAGCTAAGCTAACATGCTCCCCAGCTGCACGCTGCCGTCGCATTTTACATTTCTAAGGTAAGCGGCCTTGAAACTATTCAGCAAAACTATAAATAATAATCTAAGTTATTGAGTTTTTAGCATAATACTTCAGAATCTTAAAACCCCTTAACGTTTGTATGCAATTGTGCTAAATTCAACACTGGAATCAAACAAATATTAATGTTTGCATGACATTAGTTATTTATATTTTGATTAGTGCTGTCAAAATTATCGCGTTAATGGCGGTAATTAATTTTTTGAATTAATTGCGTTAAAATATTTAACGCATTTAACGCATGTGCAGAATGGCCCGCCCCATACGTGCCACCAGTGGCAGCGCCAGGGTATGGCTGGGGTAGGCTACACCCATACCAAGAATTAATTAATTAATTTTTAAGCTGTGATTAATCTGATTAAAAATTGTAATCGTTTGACAGCCCTAATTTTGATATCACTTAACTATATGTTTAATACATTTAAGTCAAGCTATGGTACATGTGATGGTAGCTAGTTAGTGCTCTTACCTGTAAGGCCTCCTCCAAACAGCATAATAACCAGACTGTATCATTAAAACTAAGTACCAGTTCTAGATCCTTGACTTTATGCAAGGCAAGTTTATTTATAGAGCACTTTTCAACACAAGGCAATTCAAAGTGCTTTACAAAAAAAAAAAAAATGAAAGACATTAAGCATTAAAAAAGAAAAGCTAATCAAATAAACATTAAGAAAAAAATACATGGATAAAAGTTACAGTGCAGTCTAAAATATAAATAGTTCAATTAAACATTAAAAGGAAAAGTACATGGATAAAAGTTACAGTGCAGTTTAAGATATGAATAGTTCAAATAAAAGCAGCGACAAAAAGAAAAGTCTTCAGCCTGGATTTAAAAGTAGTCAGAGTTGCAGCGGACCTGCAGGTTTCTGGGAGTTTGTTCCAGATATTTGGAGCATAATAACTGAACGCTGCTTTACCATGTTTAATTCTGACTCTGGGGACAGAAAGCTGACCAGTCCCTGAAGACCTGAGAGATCTGGATGGTTCATAGTTTAGCAGGAGGTCAGTAATGTATTTTGGGCCTAAACCATTCAGTGCTTTATAAACCAGCAGCAGTATTTTGAAATCTATTCTTTGACACACAGGAAGCCAGTGTAAAGACTTCAGAACAGGAGTGATGTGATCCACTTTCTTAGTGTTAGTGAGGACTCGAGCAGCGGCGTTCTGAATCAGCTGCAGCTTTCTAATAGATTTTTTAGTGAGACCTGTGAAGACACCATTGCAGTAGTCGAGTCTACTGAAGATAAAGGCATGGACAAGTTTTTCCAAATCCTGCTGTGACATTAGTCTTTTAATCCTAGATATGTTCTTTAGGTGATAGTAGGCTGATTTAGTAACTGTTTTAATGTGACTGTTGAAACTCAGGTCAGAGTCCATGACTACACCTAGATTTCTGGCTTTATCTGTTGGTTTGAACATTGCACACTGAAGCTCAGCGCTAACTTTTAAACGTTCTGCCTTGGCTCCAAAAACCATTACCTCAGTTTTATCTTTGTTTAATTGGAGAAAGTTCTGACACATCCAGTCATTGATTTGTTCAATGCACTTACTCAGTGTTTGAATTGGAGCATAGTCTCCTGGTGAAATTGTTACGTAAATGTGTGTGTCATCTGCTTAGCTATGGTAACTTATTTTGTTGTTCTTCATTATCTGAGCCAGTGGTAGCATGTAGATGTTAAAGAGAAGAGGCCCCAAGATGGAGCCTTGAGGAACCCCACATGTCATATTTGTCAACTCAGATGTGTATTTACCGATAGAAACAAAGTTGTTTCTGTCCTTTAAGTAGGATTTAAACCAATTTAGAACTGTTTTCCGAAAGTCCCACCCAGTTTTCCAGTCGGTCCAGTAATATGCTGTGGTCAACAGTGTCAAACGCAGCACTGAGATCTAATAATACTAACACTGAAGTTCTGCCACTGTCTGTGTTTAAGTGGATGTCGTTAAAGACCTTTACAAGAGCAGTCTCAGTGCTGTGGTTTGGACGAAAGCCTGACTGGAACACATCGAAACAACCATTTAAATGCAAGAAATTACTCAACTGTTGAAAAACAACTTTTTCAATGATCTTACCTAGAAATGGCAGGTTTGATATGGGCCTGTAATTCTTCATTACTGAAGCATCTAGATTATTCTTTTTTAAGAGCGGTTTAATGACTGCAGTTTTCAGGGCCTGTGGAAAAATACCTGAGTGAAGAGATTTGTTTACTATATGAAGTAGTTCTGAGGCCATGCAAGGCAAAACATCTTTGAAAAATCCTGTTGGAATAATATCAAGGCAGCAGGAGGAGGATTTCAGAAGTTGTATAATGTCCTCCAGGTTTTTATCATTAATCTGATGGAATTGTGTCATGATGTCTGAATTGATGTTAAGTGGATACAGAGACAACACATTTGCTGTTCCTGATGCAGAGGCACTGACTGCTTGTCTGATTTTCTGAATTTTGTCAGTGAAAAAGGAGGCAAAATCATTGCACGCCCTGGTGGATAGAAATTCAGAGGCTACTGACACTGGGGGGTTAGTTAGTCTGTCGACGGTAGCAAACAAGGCACGTGCGTTGTTTTTGTTTTTGGTTTAGACAAACAATTCAAAAGACAACATGTATTTAAAGACCAATCTTTATTTGAAGGTGCCTCTTAACCTGAGATATTAGTTATACAGTAATAGTATTGACAATCTAAAAAAACTGAGCAACTCAACAGTCAACTTTATGTTTCTTATTGTCTAAAGTATTTCTTATTTTTCATTTTCTCCCTCTTATATTCAGTGTGGACGGATTGAGACAGCCTGGTGTCCAGAGGGCTGCAGAGACTTCAGGGAGAAATCTCCGTGTGATGGACGTCCTGGCTGTTGGTTTGGAGAGGACTGAGGGTCTTTCCTCAGCGAGGAGGACCAGGCCTGATGGAGGAGCCCATGCTGGGCAAAGCTGATACCAACTGCACAGGCCTAGTCTGTCACGTTATTTGACTACATGTGTTTACTTATACATTTAATAGGTTTACACCTTCTGTCCATATGTACTTTTTATTTAAAACATTTGATTAACTTTTGGTTCACATTTCAATAAATTGTATTTGTATTTGCATTCCTTTTGTCCATTATTCTTACTGAAAATGTTAGATTACACATTCACATCTGACTGAAGATTGGCCCCATTTATTTGTGACGTTGCAAACTCTGCGGTACAAGGCACAAGTGATGTGAAGCTCAAAGTGAGGCAAATAGAAATAATCAGCTGATGGAGTGTAGATGTGGAAATAGCTGCATTCGATCAGCTGACTGTTTTTACAATAAAAGTAGTTTCTTCGTGAATGTCCTGTACTGGTCTTAAAATCTCATAATATCAGCTTTTAATGTTCCTCTTGGATGTTCTTCTTGACCCTCAGAGAAGGAGAACATGTTGTGTCTTTCAGGCATGTCCTTTCCTAACAAAAATGACAGGAAACATATTATTGCAGAACAAGTGTGTTATTTATGAAAGCGGTGTGTTTGTGTGTTTAGGGGCTGTAGATATAATTATTTTGTAATTGTAAAGTTTTTTTTTTATTTTAATGGTGAGCAATCAGATTATGAATGAACAGTATGAAGTTCATCAACATTGAAATATATGTTATTATCAAAATAATATGTAACTGTTACAAAACGTAGTGCAACTGTAGAAGCTTGCTCTGTTGTCTCACTGAAAGAATAACTTTTAACTTTTAACTACTGCACTTAAAGTTTCTTGTACTGAAAAAAACATAAACTTAAACAAAGTGCTAGACTCCACTGAGTAGTAATGTCACTGAATCAAAAGGATTAACTTAAATACTGCAGTCAGTACTGCATATAAAAACGGAACAGAACATAAAGTTACAGCTTCAGAATAAATGTAAATAAAGCTATAGCTGCCTAGCTACTAGCACAGTCTATCTACTGCACTTTAAGATTATTGGCTAAGAACACCAACATGTCGACATTCTGAGGTTTCAGGGAGGAACGCTGGCAAGTTACAATGTTCCCCCCTTTTTTTCCATCGGTGTTGTTGTCATTGTCCTCGACCTCCTCGTCACTCATTTCTGTTTTTCTTGTACTACTAGTTGCTCTCGTCACTCTTTGCTAATCAGTGATGCTAACGCTTCTGTAAACATACTGCCGGCTCCTGCCCTCACGTGCTGCAGTCAGTGAGTGTTGCCAGGTATACTTATTATAAGCCACATTGGGCTTATCTTTCTGTGAAGTTGCTTGGTAGTAAGTAATAATGGTTGTGAGCTTGTAGATAGGTTATTTTCAAATAGCCGACCTGACATATATAGGTTTAAAGTGCTCATGTTCTTTTGCGCTTGTTTTCATAGACCTGGTTGCTTATTCCTTCCGCAAAAACTGGCAACCCTAGTGGCTGCAGCGTTAACACTGCATGAGAGGAGGAGAGACAGACAGAACACTACCATTTGCATGCGATCATGGTACTTTAATGTTAAATGTATAGAGTATATTTGCTTTACATCGTTTAACTATGATTGACATTGCAAGTTGGTATTATTCAGAAGCAAAATAATAAAAAATGTAAAAAAAAAATCCCCAAAAAAAATATCAGCATGACGTCATAGGATCGCCGTAATTTAGAAATGAGATCGCATAGGTGTCTGAATCGAGATCACAATCTTTTTTTGATTAATCGTGCAGCACTACTCTCATCCCAGAATTGTAAGGAAATCAGTGGGGATATTGAACAGGAAACATTTCAGTCAAGGGGCATATGACCAATATAGACAGAAGAGCAACATTTATTTGAACATTTAAGTCATTAGCCGCGTTCACACTGCGGTACTTTTCCCACAGAGGTTCATGCGAACTTAGTTCATGATCGCGTTCACACCAAAAAGAGCCGGTACTAAAAGTAGTTAATGCGAACCTTTTTACCCCCTCGAAAGTCCCTGCTCGAAAGCAGGGACTTTCAAGCGGCTCTTTTTTGAGAAAAGAGCTATATTTCTGATTGGCTGGGCGGATTGCAAACCACGCCCCGTAAAACTCCCAAAAAGTTTTGTGAAGCCGCCATTTTATTATCCTCGCATTAGCATTATTAGCATTAGCATTAGCCCAGTGCAGAAACGCAGAGAGACTAACTTATGGCAACACAAAATAAAACATGGGAGCGGTGGAGATGAGGAGGTGTCGGCGTTCTGGCGATTTACTCGGAAGGCTTCAGTAGAAGCTGCTGGGACTCCCAGCAGCTTCTACTGAAGCCAGTCCCCAACTCCGGGGACTTCCGGCCGGGGGCTTTGGGCGGCAGTATACGCCGTGAAGTGGTTTGCGGCCTGCCAGTAAACCCAAAGCAGAAGAAGAAGAAGTGACGTCAGCGGCTTCATCTGCCTAATCCACCCCCAGGGACTTTTTCTGGTGTGAACGTGATCTGTACTTAGTTCATGCGAACTAAAGAGTTCGCATGAACTAAGTTCGCATGAACCTTTGTGGGAAAAGTACCGTAGTGTGAACGCGGCTAATGATACCATTCCTAGGTGAACTTAACATCGGTATGGAGTCAGATCAGTCTTAAAATTAATAAATGCTCACAGAAGGATTCACAAATGTATTTTGCGATTTATATATAAATGATTCTCCACAACAATATCTCTCAATGCACTCACAAATATTTATTGTTGTATATAAATGTACAAAAAATGGGCATTTAAACTGTTTTTTATTAATTCAAAGACGGCTCTGAATTAAGCAATCATACACGAGAGGCCGTTCTTGAACGTCATTATTGGTACGACAGTCCGTACGTCTGTACTGGAGTACCAATAATGACGTTCAAGAACGGCCTCAAGTGTATGATTGCGATTCTATAACACAAACTATCATTGTAATCAACAATATCGTAAAATAATTTCATAATGTGGGCTAATTTGCTCCCAAACCTACGCTTTCTGCTTGAGTTAATCTCCGTCAGAAAGTAGTTCCTAGAAAGTAGTTACCATGGTAACGATAGCCGATCAATCGAACACTCCTGCTACCCCGCTTACAGTTATTGATATAATTATAGTAAATAATATATTATTAACCAATTTATTGAAAACAATCCTTGAATTAGGCTATTTAAATATCTGAGTAATCACTGTGTGGGAATAGCGGAACAAATCAAATCAGGCTGTCCATGGTGCTTAAACATTTTGGGTTCAGAATGAAGGTGGATGTTCATGCTGCCATTAAAAGTGCAATTCTTGAAACAGCTCTCCATGAACTCTATGCCAGACTTTTTTGCAGGTGGTGCTGTGGTGTTCACGGGTAGGACTACGTTATAGGAAGAGCTTTCCTCCAGTGGCCGTTTCATGGCGTGTCCCGGACCGGCAAAAAGCGCGTTGCTCCACATCTTTCTGTCTGTGTCCATGTCCAACCATTCATCAATACTAAGGCCCCCCAACAAATCAAAGTTAACTTTAAAATCTGACATTTTGTAGCTACCGATTTCCAACGAGAGACAATGTATAACAGTGTAACGGCTGTGTGTCGCTAAACGTCGCTATGGAAACCACACGATGTAGGCTCATGGAAGTAGTTTCGGTAGGCTAGTGGCATGTGTAGGCCACTGGATACTTTGTGATTAGGCACGTTCTATTTGATCGTTGTTTGATCGTGGAATCAAACACGCCTATTGACCAATCAGAGAGCTTGCTCAAACCTATGTGTTATAGAATTAATAATCAAATATCTTTCCTTTCTTTACTACTGGATGAAATTACAAAATGTACCCAACCACCTGTTAAAATGCACCAGAATACAAGAAATCTATTTTTTTTTTTCGTTGGGGGGAGACCCCCACACCCCCCGTTAAAAATGTCCCCCCCACATTCAGGATGCTTCCTATGCCCATGCATTGCATAATATTGTGTCGTGACAAGTGAGGTACAGTAATATGTGTTTTACCCAGTTTTTAGATTTATAATTTATAATAATCCAATACAATCAAGATTGTCTAACAGAGAAACTAAGAAATACATTGGAAGGTGAAGAATTGAGGCACATATTCAGAACACAGTGGGTTCAACACGTATGTGCAGACAATGTAAAATGTTCTTGCTCAATAAAATGTATGCCACAACAACAACAAAAAGACACATATTGGATGGATGCGTTGTAGGCAACAATTCACTCATAATGTATCTTCCTCTGGCCAGGATCCAAGAAGACAGCAACTTGTCCTTTACAAAACTAGTGAATCACGCACCACCATCAAACCATCTGGTGACCTTCTCTCCTATCTATTTTTGCAGTATTTTCCATCCAAATCAATCAGTGTGCTCTCTGCGACCTCTGAATCACTCCTAACAGGCAACTGCCAGTCACAAACTGTGTACATCCAGACCACCAGAGGCAGAGCCAATTAGCAAAGCCATAGACAGCCTGACAAAACGGTTACAGTGCTCATTAAGCCAGCAATAAACATAAAGAAAAGCGAGCTGTCTTACCTTGAACCAGGTGTTGTTTGGGGCCTTTTTCAGCGGCAGAAGGGTTCACTACAATTTCCAATTCCATGGGACATCCTGTGTTAGTTTGTCCCAGCCTGGAAAACTTGTCCTCTCGCCCTCTCGAAGGTGCAGTCCTAAAGCTAGCTTAGCACAGGTGTGTTGATTGCTTCTTTGGGGGCAGTTGTCAACACCAGTGCTAGCTAGCTTCAATGTCAGCTCCAAAAAAAAAAACAGTTACTCTGAACTCCCAGCTTCACAACTAATTTCTTCAGTTGGTGTTGTTGTCTGTCACTCGTGTATTCTTTGTGATAAATGCATCAGTTCTGAAGCGTTTTCAAGCGGCATGAATATAATTAGCAGCCACTTGCAAGGTGCCTCACGGGCGAATTGTATAAGCCCCGCCCCTAAGTAGGTAACTTTTTTAAATATCTTTATTGGGCTAATATTGAGAACATGAAACTCCTCCTATGCACATGTCTTATTAATGAAAATAATCTTAACAACAAGAACTAAAATGAAAGAAATATAACTAAAATAAAGAATGGTGAGAAGAACATGTACTCAATTGTTGTAAATCAGTACATGTTTTTTTCATACAACGTTTTACTTCTAGTTCAATATACTTCAGAGGAATGGTTCAGACAATACATTTGTTAGTTGATGAAGTAGGCTTCATGCATTTATGTTCAAGCCAGCCAGTTCTAAATTTCACTACATAAAAACTGCACTGATTCACATCAATAAAATACAATTTCATTCATTCATACAACAATTAAAGTTATTCCCTGCAAAATGAAATAACATTGTTGAAATTCACCTTCCCTTAAGTTGCGGTGGAAATTAAATATATTGGAAAAATGTCTATGCACACATTATTATTAATAATATATATTTTTTAAATTGATAAAGAAATTGTACACTTTTTTTATTTTAAATGTTTCGCTTGTAATCATCTTGCGTACCCCACTTTGGGAACCCCTGCTCTAATTGAATGTTTAAATAACTTATGTTATTGTCACAAAAGTATTTTTTTCCTCAGCTTCGAAGAGATCTTTTCACTATTGATTTGGAGTGTTTTTATTATTATCTTATATTGCTTAAAGAGCCTGTGACACCATCCCAACAACTGTTGTGCAATGAAATATTGGGCTACTAGTAATCTCGAACCGTCAGTTTAAAAAAGAAAAAGCGATACCGTTTCGTTAAATATCAATAATTTCGAACATCGCGGGGAAATTCCTTCACTCATTTTGAAGTTTTGGGGGAAGCCGGAAGTGACGTCAATGCGGGAACGCTTCGAGAGCCAAACACGGACAAAGTGTGTTGTGTCATGCGTAGAAATGGTGAATTACTGAGTTTAGGCACATTAATAACGTTTTAATGAAGTTGACTACAGTATATTCATATTTGTCAGTGCTTTCATGTCAATTCGGCGATATAAACATAAATGATCGTGGTGAAGATGATGATTACATTAGGATTACAAATCGGGAGTGAGAGCTGCTGAATTTCCTCCCGTCGGATGTGATATAAAAACAAATCGATTATTTTTGTGGTTATAAACTCAAGTGGATGAAACTACATTTATTAGTGCTTTCATGTCAATTCGGCGAACATATTATACATTAAATGATGAGTGAGGATGATGATTAAAAATCGTTTGTTTGAGCCGGTCTGCATTTACTGATGAGAAAACAAACCGATGCTTTTTGTAGTTTGTAGTTGTAGTAGGATTAAACGTGTGGTTTTTTACCACAATGTTGGGGAAATTAATGGATAAAATGCACGGATTATTATTATTATTCCCACTCCGATCGGGACACTAGGTCCACCGTTTCCCCGCAGCGAGGCTCCCCCCGTTGACAGTTTACGTGGGCTGGGTGCAGTGGCGGACTGGCCATCGGGACGAATCCCGATGGGCCGGTACCGAAGTGGGCCGGTCGGATAAGTAACTAGCACATCCCCCATAGGCGGCGCGTGAGGCTCAGGTTTGAGAAGGCTAAATAACTTCTTTTACCTGACGCTGTCCGCCTCCGGCGTCTATAGAAAAGAGATCCACTCAGTGTGCGGAGTTTAAATCTCTCAAGTCATATTACAGGATAAAGGAAATACAGTTTAAACTGCCGTATGCAGAGAAGACGCCGACGTGTCGCACTTATCATTCATATTACATCATCAATCAGATCATCGATCAGATAATATCATAATATATCATATATTTCCTTATCTGAGTCAGCTTCTCCAGCCTCATCTGGCCGTGCAACACTCACAGTGTCACAGACTGGATGCAGAAGTATTATTTAACACATTATGTTGACGAAACACTCGAGACAAATGTAATGAAAGTCAGATCCACTCGTGTCTTAGACGTGAACGCGCTCTCAGCTGGAGAGAGAAACCCTGGCTTGATTTACCGAGTTGATAACCAGCGTCGTAGGACCGCTTAGCGAGATCTCGTTTGTTAGTTTGTTGTTGTTAGTTTGTTTGTTACTCAAACATATCCAGGGTCTGTTGAACTGGCTTCGTAGTACAGGGCACAGGTGGCTAGCAGCGCTAATGTCAAAGACACAGACATTATATTTGTATTTTACATCCCCCACTCCCCCCGTTGACAGCTTACTAGCGGTACCGAAGTGGGCCGGTCGAGAGACCCGGGATGATTGTTAGTCCCATTCCACCACTGGCTACATGACCATATGATCGCCCATATTGACGCACCTCATTCCTAAACTTAGAAGATACAACATAAACCGATCCTTCAGCCTCATATGAGCTCTCAGACACGTTCAACATTAACCTGTCATCGCTGTCTGAGCTTGCTGCTGTGTGCGCCGTCGTGCGTTTACATCTGACTGTATATATATAAAGGTTTACATGCAGATGCTGGGATCCTGGACGGTGCAGCTGGAGCGCTGTGCCCGCAATGACGTCACCCATCATTTGGCGGGACTTGAAGAATCCCAGAGAAGATCCAGAAAATTGTCAACATTGAAGGCAGATTAATGGTTATCAAAGTACAAATATCCAAAATCAGTTCAGTAACGGTTTTCAAGGGGACAATATGTACTCAAATTGATGGGTTTGGATGATGGGGGAAAACCGTGTCACAGGCTCTTTAAGAGGATATTGGAATCACAGAACTCCTCATGCTTTTACACATTTCTATACCATCAGCCTGGCAACATTTCCCTTTAGTTGAGTATAGAGGTGGTCTTTACTCCACCATAGACATTAACATATACACATTGTGTTTTTTTGTTCTCTGCCATATTAGACCTTGCGATTCAAGGTCTGTGTTTTCATAATAATGGATGGAGGGATCTTTGGCTCAAGGTTAGCTGGGTGATTCTCTATATACTGTATATGTGCTGGGGGTTTATGAATAATATCAAACCTTTGTGTGGGAAGAGCATTCATAAAATAAATAAATAATCCTCTTTTTCGGACATAAATATCAACTCAGCGGGAGCCAATGAAATATGTTTGTGTTATCCTACAGCATGTCTATAAAGGAAAACCAGTATAACGGCTAATCCTGCTTGCAAGGATTTCTTTAATTTAAAGCTGTGAAGCATTAAACTAGTTATAGAACTATGTTCACCATTTCAACCTCCATCTAAAGCAGTGTGTATTGGCAAACACCATAGGTTTGAATGGCCAACAGTCATTTTATCTAAGACAAATCAAGTATACCAGCTTAACACAAGGAAGAACAGTGTCACTGCCTGGCAGCGATGCAGAAAGGAGGCGAGCAAGAGACCCTGGCATGTGTTTTAATTAGGGTGCTTCGAGGCCAACTTAATGAAAGAATGAGGGATGTTCTGGATCTAACATGTGGTTTACATCGCAATACTTTCAATCCTCCACATTATCTTTATACATCAGTTTTACTCTCCTTTCCTATCTGTAAAACATGTCGCATTAGAAACCATGTTCTAAAGTTCACTTTAAAAAGTGTTGGATCATAAAACTTCTGTCTGCTCAAGGACACCCATCATCTCTGTAACTCTTGGATTCAAGCACAGCAAAGCATACTTGACCCATCGAATCATTACCAGTGCCAAAGAGGAAGGCCACTTTATAATGTACTGACTGATAGGCGATGGATACAGAATGGAACTACAACATCTGCCTTAGATGAACTGCAGTAGCCCTACTGCTGGCTTTGGCAAAGGTCTCTGGCTGCATCTCAGGTCGATTAAATGGAATCCTTGCATCCCTCACTTGCGTCGTTTCCCTGCGACTAGTCCCTCCCACCAGGGAAGCATGGAGAGACGCAAGGAAACCACAAGAAGCAGGGAAATTAGTTTTAAGAGCAATGGGACGTCCTTTCTTCCGGAGCGTCACGTGAAGCGACGTCCGTTTGTGATGACACCGCACAGCTGATGTCTGACAGCAGCTCTAACCCTAACTCTTTTCACACACACCCCTGCCTCTGTTAGTTCACATGTACTGACATATACATTTGTATCATCTGTTGTAGACCCAGATAAATAAAATAAAATAAGAACTCATTCTCAAAAAAGATAAGAAATTGTAGTTTTTGTATTACTACCCCAAGCTTCCATAAGTGGGTCAAAAATGACCCGCATACATTTTCTATGGAATCCGAACCTTTGATTCTTATCACCTGTGGCTGTCAGGAATACATTCACTGTAGTGACACCTCTCAGGGAGATTATTTTACACAACAAGATCTGATACCTGTCAGTATAATAATAATAATATTTGTATATGGGCTCAAAATCGCTTAACAATATAAGGGAAGGTTATAGGGTAGGGGGTATAGGACTATCAAACTTGATCAACCGGCATGGATTGATGGGGGGCGGGCTATGAGTAGACAAGAGGAGAAGAGATGAGTTTTGAAAAGGGACTGGAATACTGTGAGGGTCTCAGAACAGCGGAGATATTTGCATCAATACTGTATGTTCAAAACGTTTTTTTTCAAAATGTAAAAAAAAAATTATAAAATTATAAATAGTGAAAAATTAAATATATAATATTTCTAGTGTGAACCACAATAAATATGTTCACAACTAAATATTATACAATTGATTGTTCTTAACCAAAATGACAAATGGCGTAAAAACACATTATTCTAATACGGGTCCTTTTTGACCCACTTATGGAAGAGTATCGGTCCAGTCACTCGTGCATCTAAGGGTTAATGCAGTGAACTGGTTTTCTGAAAATATATGTTGGTTTTACAATTGTTAGTTCTGCAGGGTGATGATTGCAATTAAAATGGACATGTATGGACATAATGTGACCAAGGGAATAATTACACCATCTGCATTGAGATCATATAAGATTATATAATTATATTGTTAAAGGCTTTGCTTTCACTATGCTTTTCTGTCTGCCATTGGTAACCATCCCCCTGGCTAATGAAAGGTCAATTCAAGGCCATGGAAAACCTAATGCAGTGTGTCCTATGCAGTGCAGTCAACTCTTTTCACACAAAAAAAGTTGCTAGGATGTGGTCATACTCAGTCATCCATCACAGTATAAATGGGTGAATGCTGTCATGTGTTAAGGTGTTTTGAGTGGTATTTAGACCTGAAATTAGCTCTGAAAAGGCATTCTGTCTATAATATTTCATGTTTATAAAAGCTTTTGTAAAAATAGACCTTATTCATGTATAGAGAGCTAACTGAACAAATTCGACAAGGAACTCTTGTCATTGTAAGTAACCTGATATATTCTGGTAACGTGTGTGCAGAAATACAGAAATAAAACACGCGTAATTCACACCTGTTGACCTCGCAATGTTCCATTCTATTCCATTTGTGATCACTCATCTGTAACACGAAGCAGCCTCTAATAGGAGGAGTCCACCGAGATGTGTAGAAATATGATGCGCTGTCAAATCCTTTCTAAGAACATAAACACTGATGCTGCCAGGATGGCTTTCTGGGGTGAGCGGCTCTAAAACAATAGCCTCATAACAAAGTTGATGTTCTGTATATCTGCCATGTGAGTGTGTGTGTTCCTGGATACGTGTATAAGGGTGCTTCAAGTGTCAAATCTCTGAAGCATTGCAACGGATTGTGCAGACATTGGCATAGAGGAAAGGATACAGAGGGGACAATATGAGATGGGGGGTTTGGGGTTGCATTTGTTGTGTTTTCAACCAAATGCTTCTTGCCCATTTACATTCTAAAACCTATCATTTACTACACATCTTTATGTTTTTCTCATATCCATAGCATCTTTAGTGTCACAACATTTTCTAATCTGTCTCTTATTCTTTAACTTTCTCTGCTGCAATGTGACTGTGATTGGTAAGAAGGCAGGAATTTTGAGGTGATTAAAAAGTATTTGTCATGAACGATTACCAGCCCAAAAATCGCACGCCAACCAATAGCGTGGTGGAGTGGTGTCGTCTTTTTTAGGCCGACCCAGATGTTAGCATCGCAAGAGGTTCCTCTGAAAAAAGGAATGGGTTTTTTCCTTTAGATTCTTGGAATATTGCAGGAAATAAGATCGAAAGACACATGTTTATGATACTAACTTAAACTGTATGATTTTTTTTAAGCGTAAATGCAAATGCCAGAGGTAAAAAGCTAGTTGGGCTATTAACAATCTACCTCAGTGGCATGGCTGCGCGTAACCAACGCTAATCTAAAGGTGGCTAATCTTTTAAGGTTTTAAAGAGACAAAAGTTTTGGACGTTCACGAGTTAGGTATCTACTGACATATTTTAGGTTGTAGAACAAAACATGAACATCTCTTTAGCTACTCTTTACCACAGACCTTTGTTTCAGGCAAAGAACATTTTAGGCTAACTAGGCTATCTAACCAAAAACACAACCAAAAAAATGTTGACTTCAAGACAAGGGAATCGGAAGTGGTGAAATGCTAACTCATATATGGGTTTTAGGCCTCAATAATGCACCACTCTATATGTTAGTTAGAATGGCTCTACTGATGGCCACAAATCATTGATAAGGAAATGTTTCATTGGTTCGCCACTAGGGTTGGGAACCGAAATTCAGTTCCAGATGAGAACCGATAAGAAAATGCCGGGTACCGGGTACCCATACAAAATACACAATTTCGGTTCTGCTTAACGGTTCCTAAACGCGGTAGACCCTGTATTCCACCGGGTCCGTCTGCGCCGTGGGTCCGTCTGCGCCGCGGTGACCCGGTGGAATACAGCCAGGGAGGACTGGCCATATGTGTGTTCTGAAGAATCGCAGAACGGCCGGTCGTCAGCGGGTCGCTGACGGCCGGCTCGGTACGCCGATGGCCGGTGTCAGTACCAGATGTGTTCGGGGTACCAGATATTTTCGGGTGTATTTCCGTCGCTTCCGTCGTCCGTCATATCCGTCTACTCACCTCCCTCTGCTCCCAGCGCTCTGCTGCCACACCGGCCGTCTGCGGAACTGCAGCCGGAGGAACTCGGGACAGCTTGTTATGTGTGGGGTGCTATGGCAACCCAGTCTCACGGCATTTCGTGTTCACCAACACGATTTTTAATCTATTGATTCGTGTTCACCAACACGATTTGCCCCTTTTTTTCGTGTTGCACAGCACGATTTTAAAAGCAATGTATTTCTACTGGTAATATGTTTCGTGCCTGCAGGCTGCAGCACGTCTTTTTCTCCGATCGGGTCGTGGAAGACCGGAAGCTGTGTGGTTCATAAAAACATGTTCT
Organism: Pseudochaenichthys georgianus; assembly: GCF_902827115.2. NCBI lineage: Eukaryota > Metazoa > Chordata > Actinopteri > Perciformes > Channichthyidae > Pseudochaenichthys > Pseudochaenichthys georgianus. Next base: position 12,025,422 of record NC_047503.1, on the reverse strand, counting down.
TACTCAATATCAAGCCACAGTTATTGCTTTTATTTTAAATCGTATAATTTCGGACTTTTGTTGTCGTCTGTGAGGAAAATAAATGGGGCTCAGAGCCTCAGGATACTGAAATCTGTATTTTTTAAATCTTTTTTTCCTTCTAATTTGTTATTCTTTTCAAAATAACACACTGTTATTTACTCACCAATAACACACAATTATCCTTGCTTTTATTTATTGGTTTAATTCCATAATCTCGGGCTTTTTTGGCGTCCGTCAGGAACTGAATTTCAAAATAAATATAACCGGAAACAGACGTAGGAATTTCGAGCGATTACCCAAGATCCTCAGCTATGGTTTTAAGCTCGCTGATTGGATGTGTTAGCCGCAATGCATGCTGGGATTTGGTGTTTATATTATATTAAATCCGGAAAACATTTTAAAAGTATACAATAATACTTAATTCCGAGTGCTCTTGCTTTTCTCTTTTAAAGTCATCACATAACGGCATTGTAATACACGGTTCGGCTGCATTACATATTACAGATCTGCCGTAGTTCTTTATTTAGAGAGCCCTGATGAGAAGACCTTTGGAAAAACTGGAAGAAATGGCGCCGAAACTGAATACTTGACGTGGATCATAAATATATCAACAATTAAACAACATCTTCAATTTCTCTTCACACAATACGTCTCCTTGCAGTATCAACACTAATTCGGCTGACTTTTACATTTGATCTAATTCATAGATAGGTTATATTTACACCATAACGGTGCACAGCTGATGGAAAAGGACTGTAGTTTTCAAATATATTACTGATTTTCTTTGAATGTAAGAATGTAAATACTGAGTCTGTAATAGTATAGCAATATGCTGTAAAATGATGTGAAAGCATGCATACAACTATACATCTTCAGATGTTGTACATACACACTAATAATACAAAGTTATTATGGCTGTGTGCACCTTGTGTGCACCTCCTAGTGGTTAAAGCACGTTATTGAATTATTGTTTTTATGTGTTATATTTGTAAAATGATGTGAAAGCATGCATACAACTATACATCTTCAGATGTTGTACATACACACTAATAATACAAAGTTATTATGGCTGTGTGCACCTTGTGTGCACCTCCTAGTGGTTAAAGCACGTTATTGAATTATTGTTTTTATGTGTTATATTTGATTAAAATATTAAGAGTACATACTTTCATAGGGGGAAAGTATAAATATAGAAATATAGAATATCAAAAATCAAGAAGATACTATAAGTGATCTCTACAATAAAACAGTTTAGTGCAGGATGTACACAGATATTAATAGGAGGAGGTGCAAAACAGAAAAACGGATTAACCTTTATTTAAACATTAAATATTAAGCCTGACAAAGTAATTAACGTCTAATATATTGCTTTCCTGCAATGTTAACTATGTTGAAGCACTTATTTTAACTGATATTATACACATTAATTATACTCTTATGTATGTAGATAGAATAAGAAATGTGCAGAATATGACAGTTTAATGGTGGAGGTACACACATATTGATAGATGTCTTGTAATGCACTGTTGAGGAACCTGTGACCCAACTTTTTCATTCATTGCATAACTACACCGTAGTTGTGTATGATATGTCAATAAACCTTTGAAAATCTTGAAAGGGATGTGCAAAATAGCCATAATATACAGTCTTTAATTAACTATTAGTAGAGAATAACGAGTAATGAATATACTTTATTACTTGTTTCCATTCATGTCAATTGCAGATACATGTTTAGTCTTCTCAAGCACCAACTATCAAATATCTCTCCTGATTGTTGGCACTTGACAATCACCTTACCTGAATTTTACTCAGGTGTAACTAAAGTCTGATTTAAGGGTTGTTTATATTTCACATAATTAATCAGAATCTGCAAAGTAACTCAAATAAATGCAGTGGAGTAAAAATACCAGGTTAACCTCTGAATTGTAGTGGAGTAGAATTACAAAGTAGCAATGAGCTGTCATGTGGATATACGGCATTAATATAATGCTGCGCATTATGGACACAAGTGATTTTCACCCATTTATTAATTATATGTTTTACATTTGATAACACCAATGTGTTTTAATACTGGCAACTTCTAATTGTGGGAAAAACGAAAACGTTCAGTAGAGACGTCCCATAGAACATTTTGCGAAACACAATAGCCAGCATGTGTAGTTCTGGAGGGGTGTTCGATTCCAGTTTTGGATAGTCTGGCGTGGTTTCGTTCCATTTCACACAGCTGTTTGACGCTCTGCGTAACCTTACGGGAACTGTAGTCCTAAACGATAGCTGGGGATTATGGGTAGTGTAGTGTCTTCGGCCATCCTAAACTCAGAAATGTCCCTTATAGGCCTACGTCTGTTTCTGGTTATTTTTATTTTGAAATTCAGTTCCTGACGGACACCAAAAAAGCCCGAGATTATGGAATTAAACCAATAAATAAAAGCAAGGATAATTGTGTGTTATTGGTGAGTAAATAACAGTGTGTTATTTTGAAAAGAATAACAAATTAGAAGGAAAATGTCACGATTCTCATGTTATGTCACGTTTGTAGTTTTGTCTGTGTTGGTGTTTTTCTTGTCTTTGGGTTTTATTGTGTAAAGTGTTCACCCCCGTTTCCTGCCTGTCTGCTTTCTGTCTGTTTCCCTCCCTGATTACCCGATTGTGTTCACCTGTTGTCCTTGTGTTTCTCCTCCCCTGCCCAGCTGTGTCTTGTTCTGTGATTACCCTTCTGTGTATTTAGTCTAGTCTTCCCCTGTGCTCCATGTCGGTTCATTGTTTCCCCTCCATGTCATTCCACGGTCGGTGTTCCTTGTGCTGCCCGTTGGTGTTGGATATTTTGGATTCTGCCTTGTTTTGCCACAGCTTTAATTTATTTAATAAAGCTCGCTTTTCGTTATTCTGCATTTGAGTCCTACCTGCTTCACCCATTCGTAACAGAATGAACCGACCAAAAATGGACCCAGCGGATATGGAAGATTTTGAGTTAGATCTGTTCGATCTAGACTTTTCCCTTCAATGTTATCATACCGAGTGGAAAGGAACTTCTTCTAGAAGGGACAAAGAGGCTATTCTCGAGAGGGCACGAATGGAGGTGGCCGAAATGCCTTGGTTGAGGAGTTCGTTGCCGGAGTGGTTACAGCTTTTCACAAGTTGTCCTGAGGACTGGTCCGACACATCTAACCCTTTCCTCGGATCCGACTACGGTCCTGTTGGAGGTCCACGGAGTCTCCAAAGAGCCTCTAGGAGACGCAGGGCCAGGATTCCAGCCCGTGCTCCAACAGCCATGATCCCGGCTTCAGTTCCGGTTTCCACAGCCATGGATCCATGCACCAGTACCGGCCCGCAGAGCTATGGTTCCTTGCTCGATTACCTGGCCCACACAGCCATGGTCCAGGCCTCGGTTCCGGTTCCAGCGGCTCCAGTTCCAGTGCCGGTCCCAGCAACCATGGTTCTGGCCCCAGCGGCCATGGTTCCGGCCCTGGTTCCGGCCTCAGCAACCATGGTTACAGCCCCAGTTCTGGCCCCAGCAGCCATGGTTCCGGCCCCAGTCCTGGTCCCAGCTGCCATAGTCCCTCCTCTAGTCCCTTCCCTAGTCCCTCCTCAGGTCACTTTCCTAGTCCCTTCTCCAGTCCCACCTCTAGTCACTTCTCTAGTCCCTACTCAAGTCCCTTCCCGAGTCCCTTCCCGAGTCCCTTCTCTAGTCCCCTCTCCAGTCCCCTCTCGAGTCACCTCTCGAGTTCCATCTCTAGTCCCTACTCAAGTCCCGCCTCTAGTCAATTCCCTAGTCCCATCTCTAGTCCCTCCTCTAGTCACTTCTCGAGTCCCCTCTCCAGTCCCCTCTCGAGGTCCCTCCTCTAGTCCCTCCTCTAGTTCCCCTCTCGAGTCCCCTCTCTAGTTCCCCTCTCGAGTTCCCTCCTCTAGTTCCTCCTCTAGTCTCTCCTCTTGTTCCTCCTCTAGTCCCCTCTGGAGTTCCGTCTCTAGTTCCCCTCTCGAGTCACGTCTCAAGTCCCTACCCAATGTCCTGGTCTATTGGAGGTTCCGCTGGGGGTCCTGCCAACTCCATGTCCTGTCCCGTTGGAGGCCCCGTCGACTACTCCTCTGCCGGGGGTCCTACCAATCGTATGTCTGTCCCGTTGGAGGTCCCGCCGTCTACTCTCCTGCCGGGGGTCCTGCCAATCCTATGGCCTGTGCCGTTGGAGGACCCGCCGACTACTCTCCTGCCAACCCTTTGTCCCGTCCCGTTGGAGGTCCCGCCATCTGCTCTCCTGCCGGGGGTCCTGCCAGCTCCTTGTCCCATCTCGTTGGAGGTCCCACCGACTGCTCTCCTGCCGCGGGTCCTGCCAACCCTTTGTCCTGTGCCGTTGGAGGCCCCGCCGACTGCTCTTCTGCCGGGGGTCCTGCCAGCTCCTTGTCCTGTCCCGTTGGAGGTCCCGCCGACTACTCTCCTGCCGGGGGTCCTGCCAACTACTCTTCTGCCGGGGGTCCTGCCAACCCTATGTCCTGTGCTGTTGGAGGTCCCGCCGACTGCTCTCCTGCCGGGGGTCCTGCCAATCCTATGTCCTGTTCCTCTGGGGGTCCCGCCGACAACTCTTCTGCCGGGGGTCCTGCCAACCCCTTGTCCTGTTCCGTTGGAGGCCCCACCATCGCCTGTCTCACCGGGGGTCCTGCCAACTCCTGGTCCTCTTCCGTGGGGGATCCTGCCGAAGCCTGTCCCACTGGCTCCGGTTCCTGTTCGGCCGACACCGGGTCCTGCCCAGCCTCCGGAGCTGTCTGGTCTTCGCCCTCGAGCCCGGCCCCCTGAGAGCCTTGTTCTTCGCCCTCGAGCCCGGCCCCCTGAGAGTCGCGGTCTTAGCCCTCGAGCCCGGCCCCCTGAGTGCCGCGGTCTTCGTCCTCGGGCCCGGCCCCCTGACTCTTCCTGCCGCTGCTTTCGCCCTTATGCTCGGCCCCCTGAGTGCTGTGGCCTTCGCCCCTTTTTGAACTTTGTCTTGCCCCCAGGCCTTCCGCCCGAGACCCCGTCCTTGGTCTCTGCCTTGCCCCCGGGCCTTCCGCCCGAGACCCCGTCCTTGGTCTCTGCCTTGCCCCTGGGCCTTCCGCCCGAGACCCCCTCCTTGGTCTCTGCCTTTCCCCCGGGCCGTCCGCCCGAGACCCGTCCTCCAGACCCCCTCCACCCACCCTTTCTTGGCCCTAGTTATGTGTCCTCCCTCCGGTCCCCCTGTTCACCCCCGTTTCCTGCCTGTCTGCTTTCTGTCTGTTTCCCTCCCTGATTACCCGATTGTGTTCACCTGTTGTCCTTGTGTTTCTCCTCCCCTGCCCAGCTGTGTCTTGTTCTGTGATTACCCTTCTGTGTATTTAGTCTAGTCTTCCCCTGTGCTCCATGTCGGTTCATTGTTTCCCCTCCATGTCATTCCACGGTCGGTGTTCCTTGTGCTGCCCGTTGGTGTTGGATATTTTGGATTCTGCCTTGTTTTGCCACAGCTTTAATTTATTTAATAAAGCTCGCTTTTCGTTATTCTGCATTTGAGTCCTACCTGCTTCACCCATTCGTAACAGAAAAAAATATTTAAAAATACAGATTTCAGTATCCTGAGTCTCTGAGCTCCATTTATTTTCCTCACAGACGGCAACAAAAGTCCGAAATTATACGATTTAAAATAAAAGCAATAACTGTGGCTTGATATTGAGTAAGAACATGTTTTTATGAACCACACAGCTTCCGGTCTTCCACGACCCGACCGGAGAAAAAGACGTGCTGCAGCCTGCAGGCACGAAACACGTTACCAGTAGAAATACATTGCTTTTAAAATCGTGCTGTGCAACACGAAAAAAAGGGGCAAATCGTGATGGTGAACACGAATCAATAGATTAAAAATCGTGTTGGTGAACACGAAATGCCGTGAGACTGGGTTGGCTATGGTGGAGTCCCATGTACTTGTGCACATAAATAATGTTTCTAATTATTTACAATTAAAAAAATATATATATTCTGCGTTACTTTAGCCAACACTTTTATAAGGCCACTAGATTAGATAATTATGAAATGTGTAGATAGAATACATATCTTTCAGGTTGTTATTTTGTCATTATGTTTTATTTACCTTTTAGTATTTTTATATAGTATCTGAACTTTAGAGAGGAGTTGGGAGACACACGACACATCACATCTACAGATCAAGATAAAGCGAATGGATGTACTCCCATACTCCCAGCGTGAAAATGTTTGTGAAAACGTGTGCAAAGTCTCCGAAAATCCTAAAAATAAGCTCATATTTGAATTCCCCATAAAAAAACAAATCATTCAGTAAAAACAAGGCCTCACTGATCATCTACTCTATAAGACGATTCCAGGGATGTCTGGCTTGAGTTTCTACCACCAGGGAAAGTGGACAAAAGTGCCCGAGATCAGCCTCTTAATTTACCCAGGGCCTAGTGCTTGGCTTTGGGCAACACACTCTCACTCCCTAAGCGTCCAATAGCGAAGTTTGGTCAGTGTCCGTGGCGTCCAATTGTGACGCTCCTAGGCTCCTTCAGCGTTATAAAGGGACGCAAATAGCTTTCAACTGATTGCAATGTATTCCCATCTGCGTCGGGATTTGACGCTCATGGAAGCACGGCATTCGTTTATGTCGGCTGCCCTTAAAGGTAATGTGAGCGTCCATTCCCAGGAGTAAAGGATGGCAGAAGACACTACACTACCCAGAGTCCCCAGCTATCGTTTGGACTACACCATGTGCTCTTGACAAACCCCGTGATAGTCCTCAAGCTCTGTGATTGGAGAGTGTGCTCCGAGGGTTAAGCCGATTCTCGAACAGCACTTGAAATGGGATGGAACCACGGCAGACTGTCCAAAACTGGATTTGAACGGGTCCACCGCGTCCCCAGAACTACACATGCTGGCTATTCTGTTTCGCAACATGTTCTCTATGGCACGTCTCTACTGGGAGTTGTAGTTTTAAAAGACGTTTTCGTATTTCCCATAATAAGAAGTTGCCAGTATTAAACTGTGTACATCCCTGAAGGTTTAGGGGACAGGAAACACTCACATTTAAAACATATAATTAATAAATGGGTGAACATTGCTTGTGCCCATTATGGGCAGTATTAATATATATACCCACATGCCAGCTAAGGTCAGAAGAGCTTTATTTAACAGCTGGTCTTATGTGTGTGATAACATTACATTACATTAATTGATAAGCCTGAAACATGCACTTGTCAAGGTTCAGAGGCACATTTTGCAAATATGGCAGTAGCCATCGATCAGCTTAAGATAAGATATACTTTATTGATCCCAAGTTGGAACATTTGCGTTACATCAGCATGTGTAACAGTTAAATATGCAGTTGTGTTTATTTGAAAATCATTTAGTATAATCACATAAATTCTGTGTTCTTTATTTATTGATTGTTCAATACCTGACAAGGCCGGAGATGAAATATCTACATACATCTTATAAGAGTATAATACATTATGTATAATATCAGTTAAAATAAGTGTTTCAACATAGTTAACATTGCTGGAGGTATGCACAAATATTGATAGATGTCTTGTAATGCACTATTGAGGAACCTGCAACCCAAGTTTTTCATTCAGTGCAGAACTACACCACAGTTGTGTAGGCCTATATGATATGTCAATAAACCTTAGAAAATCTTGAAATATTGAAAGGGATGTGCAAAATAGTCATTACATACAGTCTTTAATGAACAATTAGTAGAGAATAACGAGTAATGAATATACTTTATAGGGATCGTATTAATATCTAATAATTAAAATATTGAAATTCAATAACATGCTTTAACCACCAGGTGTCCCTTTATATCAGCTGTGCACCTTTATGGTGTAAATACAGCCTATCTACCAATTGGATCAAATATAAAAGTGAGCCGAATTAGTGTTGATACTGCAAGGAGACGTATTGTGTGAAAAGAAATGTAAGATGTTGTGTAATGGCTGATATATCTATGATCCACGTCACGTTTTCAGTTCCTCATGTTTGTCTTCTCATCAGGGCTCTATAAATACAGAACTACGGCAGATATGTAATATGTAATGCAGCCGAACCGTGTATTACAATGCCGTTATGTGATGACTTTCAAAGAGAAAAGCAAGCACACTCGGAATAAGGTATTATTATTATTTTGGTCTGTTTCCGGTATTTGTTAATGACGATGTGCTCTGAGATGTGAGACTGGAATTGCACAGGGGGGAAATAACGTAGGCTATCTTTAGATGCGGATTTTGTTAAACTAATATGTTTAGGCTGTGGACCAACACTATACATTGACGGGGAAGGGGGTAGCAATAAAGATAACACCATTAAACAGTTACACAACATAATATCGATAGCAGCGTCCCTAGCAACCACCTTGGTAACAATGAAAACGTCGCGATTTCCTGAAGTAATCTTCGTAAAACTAGCAAACTAAAGATCATGTACATCCACTGCACACATAATCTGAAATAACAACTCATATTTCTCGCATCAAATGACATCAAAACGCATTTTAATGGCCAAACTAACTTTAAAATAGGCATTTTCTACCGAGAATAAAACGAATTTCGGCCATGTTTTCTTTTTCTGCAGGGAGAAATTTGAAGATCACGTGACATAGACGCCAGCCATCGGAATGAATGGTGAAAAAAACGGGGTTTGTCAAACAGAGCACATGGTGTAGGCCAAACGATAGCTGGGGATTCTGGGTAGTGTAGTGTATTCTGCCATCCTTTACTCAGAAAACATATTTGTTTCTCCGAATCGAAGGGGAAAAATACAAAAGCATTGCACACAATTTAAACCAATCAATATTGTGTAATTAACAAGGATAATCTGGTGTTTTTTAGTCGATGAGTAGTGCAGATATCACTGTAAAATCAATCGACAGTAAGAGGAGTACTTACTTCCGGGTGTAAAATTCTCCGTTATCCAATGGGAATGGATGCTCACATTGCCTTTAAGGGCAGCCGGCATCAACGAATGCCGTGCTTCCATGAGCGTCAAATCCCGACGCAGATGGGAATACATTGCAATCAGTTGAAAGCTATCTGCGTCCCTTTATGACGCTGAAGGAGCCTAGGAGCGTCACAATTGGACGCCACGGACACTGACCAAACGTCGCTATTGGACGCTTAGGGAGTGAGAGTGTGTTGCTTTGGGCATGAACATTCAGGAAACTCCCCTGAGTATTTTATTAAATATCTGAAATTTGGAGAGGAGTTGGGGGACACACGACACATCAAATCACATCTACATATCAAGACGAAGCGAATGGAAGTACTCCTAGCGTGTGAAAATGTTTGTGAAAAACGTGTGCAAAGTCTCTAAAAACGGAGCAGTGGCTGTGATGCTCGCTTTGCGGCTAGCGGTTAGTTGTTGTTGTTTGAAGTTGTTGCTATGGAAACAACATGACGGAGAAAAAAATGTATATCTTCTACATATAATAACGAACAAAGTAAAGAATGAAGTGTAGGCTATGCCTGTTTGAAGTTGTTGCTATGGAAACAACATGACGGAGAAAAGTATAATCTTCAACATATAATAACGGACAAAGTAAATAATGAAGTGTCGGCTATGTTTAAATGTTCGGAATTTGACCATCATGGCCCTCTTGAGTTGCCGTAAAATATGACTGATGACGGATGCGACGGAAATACACCCGAACACATCTGGTACCCCGAACACATCTAGTACCTCAACCCAGTCTCACGGCATTTCGTGTTCACCAACACGATTTTTAATCTATTGATTCGTGTTCACCATCACGATTTGCCCCTTTTTTTCGTGTTGCACAGCACGATTTTAAAAGCAATGTATTTCTACTGGTAACGTGTTTCGTGCCTGCAGGCTGCAGCACGTCTTTTTCTCCGGTCGGGTCGAGGAAGACCGGAAGCTGTGTGGTTCATAAAAACATGTTCTTACTCAATATCAAGCCACAATTATTGCTTTTATTTTAAATCGTATAATTTCGGACTTTTGTTGCCGTCTGTGAGGAAAGTAAATGGGGCTCAGAGCCTCAGGATACTGAAATCTGTATTTTTAAATATTTTTTTCCTTCTAATTTGTTATTCTTTTCAAAATAACACACTGTTATTTACTCACCAATAACACACAATTATCCTTGCTTTTATTTATTGGTTTAATTCCATAATCTCGGGCTTTTTTGGTGTACGTCAGGAACTGAATTTCAAAATAAAAATAACCGGAAACAGACGTAGGCCTATAAGGGACATTTCGAGCATCATTGGGATTGTCAACATTTCTGAGTTTAGGATGGCCGAAGACACTACACTACCCATAATCCCCAGCTATCGTTTAGGACTACAGTTCCCGTAAAGTTACGCAGAGCGTCAAACAGCTGTGTGAAATGGAACGAAACCACGCCAGACTATCCAAAACTGGAATCGAACGCCCCTCCAGAACTACACATGCTGGCTGTTGTGTTTCGCAAAATGTTCTATGGGACGTCTCTACTGAACGTTTTCGTTTTTCCCACAATTAGAAGTTGCCATTATTAAACACATTGGTGTTATCAAATGTAAAACATATAATTAATACATGGGTGAAAATCGCTTGTGTCCATAATGCGCAGCATTAATATATACCCACATGACAGCTCATTGCTACTTTGTAATTCTACTCCACTACAATTCAGAGGTTAACCTGGTATTTTTACTCCACTGCATTTATTTGAGTTACTTTGCAGATTCTGATTAATTATGTGAAATATAAAAAACCCTTAAATCAGACTTTAGTTACACCTGAGTAAAATTCAGGTAAGGTTATTGTCAAGTGCCAACAATCAGGAGAGATATTTGGTACTTGAGAAGACTAAACATGTATCTGCAATTGACATGAATGGAAACAAGTAATAAAGTATATTCATTACTCGTTATTCTCTACTAATAGTTAATTAAAGACTGTATATTATGGCTATTTTGCACATCCCTTTCAAGATTTTCAAAGGTTTATTGACATATCATACACAACTACGGTGTAGTTATGCAATGAATGAAAAACTTGGGTCACAGGTTCCTCAACAGTGCATTACAAGACATCTATCAACATGTGTGTACCTCCACCATTAAACTGTCATATTCTGCACATTTCTTATTCTATCTACATACATAAGAGTATAATTAATGTGTATAATATCAGTTAAAATAAGTGCTTCAACATAGTTAACATTGCTGGAAAGCAATATATTAGACGTTAATTACTTTGTCAGGCTTAATATTTAATATTTAATGTTTAAATAAAGGTTAATCCGTTTTTCTGTTTTGCACCTCCTCCTATTAATATCTGTGTACATCCTGCACTAAACTGTTTTATTGTAGAGATCACTTATAATATCTTCTTGATTTTTTATATTCTATATTTCTCTATTTATACTTTCCCCCTATGAAAGTATGTACTCTTAATATTTTTTTAATCAAATATAACACATACAAACAATAATTCAATAACGTGCTTTAACCACTAGGAGGTGCACACAAGGTGCACACAGCCATAATAACTTTGTATTATTAGTGTGTATGTACAACATCTGAAGATGTATAGTTTTATGCATGCTTTCACATCATTTTACAGCATATTGCTATACTATTTCAGACTCAGTATTTACATTCTTACATTCAAAGAAAATCAGTAATATCTTTAAAAACTACAGTCCTTTTCTATCAGCTGTGCACCGTTATGGTGTAAATATAACCTATCTATGAATTAGATCAAATGTAAAAGTCAGCCGAATTAGTGTTGATACTGCAAGGAGACGTATTGTATGAAGAGAAACTGAAGATGTTGTTTAATTGTTGATATATTTATGATCCACGTCAAGTATTCAGTTTCGGCGCCATTTTTTCCAGTTTTTCCAAAGGTCTTCTCATCAGGGCTCTCTAAATAAAGAACTACGGCAGATCTGTAATATGTAATGCAGCCGAACCGTGTATTACAATGCCATTATGTGATGACTTTCAAAGAGAAAAGCAAGAGCACTCGGAATCAAGTATTATTTTATACTTTTAAAATGTTTTCCGGATTTAATATAATATAAACACCAAATCCCAGCATGCATTGCGGCTAACACATCCAATCAGCGAGCTTAAAACCATAGCTGAGGATCTTGGGTAATCGCTCGAAATGCCTACGTCTGTTTCCGGTTATATTTATTTTGAAATTCAGTTCCTGACGGACGCCAAAAAAGCCCGAGATTATGGAATTAAACCAATAAATAAAACCAAGGATAATTGTGTGTTATTGGTGAGTAAATAACAGTGTGTTATTTTGAAAAGAATAACAAATTAGAAGGAAAATAAATGGGGCTCAGAGCCTCAGGATACTGAAATCTGTATTTTTTAAAATACAGATTTCAGTATCCTGAGGCTCTGAGCCCCATTTATTTTCCTCACAGACGACAACAAAAGTCCGAAATTATACGATTTAAAATAAAAGCAATAACTGTGGCTTGATATTGAGTAAGAACATGTTTTTATGAACCACACAGCTTCCGGTCTTCCACGACCCGACCGGAGAAAAAGACGTGCTGCAGCCTGCAGGCACGAAACACATTACCAGTAGAAATACATTGCTTTTAAAATCGTGCTGTGCAACACGAAAAAAAGGGGCAAATCGTGATGGTGAACACGAATCAATAGATTAAAAATCGTGTTGGTGAACACGAAATGCCGTGAGACTGGGCTGGGTACCTACACCGGCACCACGCTTCATTTTTTTAAACGGCATCATGTAAGTTGCGGCGACAGAGGTCCACAGTTTCCCCGCAGCGAGGCTCCCCCCGCCCTCCCGTAGACAGTTCACGAGCTCAGTCACTTCATAACACCAAAGATAGATCGTGGTAAACCCTCTGAAGTGAGGCTCCACTACACTAAAAAAGAAAAAGACAAGGCACAGTGCAATGCCTGTTAATAGCTTGCCACAGGCATAGCTCAGTTCAAATAAAGCACAGCTATTGTGCCATACATTTGTTTTGCATGTATATTTTTTATTTGTAAAAAATAAAGATATTTTTGTTATCTAAACGTTTAACCTCTTTCTTTTACAATGTTGGAATCGAAACGGGGAATCGATAAGAACCGGAATCGATAAGCAGAACCGGAATCCGAATCGATACATTTCAAACGATACCCATCCCTATTCGCCACCGACACGTTTTTTGAATCTTTGAGTGTGTGTGGCTGTCCATTTGCCACTGAAGGGGCGTCCCAAGGGTCTTCCTCTCCAAGAAATGACAGAGACGACAGCCCAATATCTGCTATGCCCCCTTCTCTCTCACGCTCTCCGTCCAATGTCCCCTTCTTCCTCCCCCATCCATCTATTGACAGGTCTGCGGCTACAGCACCACGCACACAATGAATCTCAATTATCTCGCACGCACCAGAAACCATTACCTGCATAGCAAAAGTGTACACTGGGAATATGAATCACCCGCTTTGGGTGTCACTGATCATTTGTGACACACAGGCATGCTAAAGTTTGAATGCTAAATATTTCCCTGCTGCACCCCCGGTGCCATGGTCCTCTTTCAGTCTCGGGGTTGAATAGGGAGATCCATGCACAATGAAGTTAATGAATTATCAGCTGAGCATGAATGTCAACTATCGAGGCCCACATGTGTATCCATCATTCTTGTACGCTGATATGTCAAAAGATCAGGCTTCGCTCAGCGGAGCATGTGCCTGTGAGTGATATGTGCGCAAAGCTCTTGTCATTTACACATGCAATCAATTATCCAAATAACATAAAAATGTGGAATACATGTACACGCGGCACTGACAGGCGTACCTCTCTGGACGGGATGAGCTGTATATCTATCCGTCATGCGAATAGTAAACACATCATTCCATCACCTTTCCCATACAGTCACATCTGATTGGATACATTCAGGCATATACATTTAGTTTAAATGCCAAGGTGCTATGAAAATACAAACACAACAAACATCACTCATAATTCTATGGATATGTACTCACATAAGTAGATGTTTTTACATTCCAGTGGGCTTATGTTTTTTAGATGCAGCGCTCTTCGCTTACAACCTCCCACCATGCACTGTAATGCCCATAGGCAAGGGAGCAATATCACATAATACATGTCTAGAGACTGTGATGGTCTACTACACTAAGAAGCCGACACAATGTTACTACAAACTGTTTACACACCCTGCGTGTATTCCAATGCTCAGCACAGTTAAATCAATACAGCAACGAATGAATGAATAGAATTAGCATATTTTTGTCATACTCGAATTCTTTTTACTAAGGAAAGCACCAGCTGGCCACATCTGACCTTGGATTCAATGGCAAATTGTCTATTCAAACATTTTATGAGGCTGTAATAGCTTTATTTTATGATTTTCTTCTCAGAGCCATCAATGCATAATTATTGTGGAGAGGCAAAGAGAGAAAAAGAAAAAACATAATACCTGAAAAGGCTTTTTTAGCAAAAGCAAGCAATCAAATACTGTATGTTCCCAAATAAATTCTCAGATGTACATGTGCGGTTGAACAGATGTATAAGTTTATATATGCATCGCATGGTGCATAGAATGGAAAAAGGGGTTTGGGCTGCAGAGTTTTGGAATCATAGGCACGAAGATATGGATCAGGGTTTTTGGAATGATACATATTCATACGGGGGATAGGATTGGGGTCGGCCTGTTCTTTGGATTGTTTTCTCAGTGCCCGCGTTGACACTTGTGTGCTAGACTTCTAAACAGGCTCACACTAGACACAAAAAGGGCACACATACTTCTGAGCGTGTGAAATTGGAGGACACTGAATCTTGGCGTCAACATACAGTTACATAATTGTCTATTTAGACCTTCCATTTAATCTAAATGCAACACGTCCCTACATTTTTCATCAGCGTAATCTGTAATGGCATCACTCTTGCTAATCACAATGTTGTTAGAAACAGACTACAGCGACTGGCTAATCCCTTCTCATGTGAAAACTCACTTTCCTTCCTCTCTTACACACGCCTTTTCTCCTACTCCAGCCTCCCTAGCTAAAGATAGTCCTCCTCCACCTTCCAAGAGCCCATCACCTCCTGTTACGAGCTGGTGTAAATTGAATGCTGTGAATCAGGGCCGGCTGTTACTGCGTGTGACTGGAGGGGAGGGGAGGGGTGGAGAGGGGAAAGCCGAGTCAGGGGGGGAACTGAATGTCCCTGCAGCTTTATGGGGCTGGTGTCTCACTGAGATATATCACTGCCTTGCCAGATAATACCATCATGTACATAACTACCACGCGTGTGTGTGTGTGTGTGTGTGTGTGTGTGTGTGTGTGTGTGTGTGTGTGTGTGTGTGTGTGTGTGTGTGTGTGTGTGTGTGTGTGTGTGTGTGTGTGTGTGTGTGTGTGTGTGTGTGTGTGTGTGTGTGTGTGTGTGTGTGTGTGTGTGTGTGTGTGTGTGTGTGTGTGTGTGTGTGTGTGTGTGTGTGTGTGTGTGTGTGTGTGTGTGTGTGTGTGTGTGTGTGTGTATGCGCGCGTGTGTTATGTACTTAACTACCGGGTGACCTGACGCTCAGCTCCTAATAAGGGGCCTCTGGTGCTGTTTTACAGGAAGGAGCAGCTGAAGAGGAATGAAATGCTGTGATGAAAGGTGCTTTCTTGTGAAATTGGGAAGAAATGTGTCTCAGGTTGGGGAAGGCTTATAAAGGGACAGAAAATGAAAGCTTGGAGGGCGAATTAGGAGAGAGAATGAGATATAGAGAGAGATGCCGGGAGATGAGCACACACACAGAGCGAGAGGGAGAGCGAGAGAGAGCCCAGATGAGGGAGTTGAGATGATGGGCTGGCAGTTTCCAAGCACCAGGCTGTTTTTCAGGGCTGTCAAGCACATTGTGAGGCATTGTTTGAAATGCCCAAGCTGATGGCTGACATATTTCCCATGAATCTAGCATGCCAGGCCGCTGTCCATGGTATACTCCGACACGCGCTTGTGGGAGTTTGTGTGTGTGCGTGCGGTGGTCAGTGAAGGGTAATAATTGGCTGACCTTGGCCCGGCAGGGTGGCTGGAATGGGGAAGGGTGAGGGAAAACGGGAGGAGGTGGGAGAGCGCAGTTGTAAATGTTGCCCCACATCACTGTATTTCAGTCAGCGGGCACTTCACTCTGGCAGTTAACTATTATCCCTGGAAAAATGTGGGATTACTCACACACAAACACACACTAACACACACACAAAGTAAACTACCCTGCCTACACACGCACAAACACATGCATCACACACAAAGGACATGCATGCACACATCCGCGCGCACAAATCCATAACTCACTCCAGTGCAATCAGCGGTCACACACACACACACACACACATATATGTATAGACCTATTGGAAGGCATGGTACAGGCAGATAGAAGACACACACACACACACAAACACACACACACACACGCACACACACGCGCGCGCACACACACACACACACACACACACACACACACACACACACACACACACACACACACACACACAGGTTGAGTTAGTGTTTAATCTCCTTGCCAGCACTGATCACAAACATCACATGAAGCCATATCCAATCCCTACATGTGGACATATGTTGAAGAGAAGCAAATCCTTGGTGGTTCCTTTCCTCCCCCCTTCGCTGTCTCCCAAAATCTTGCTCTCTCTTGCATCTCTGTTTCACTTTATTTCTCTTTGTTGGCTCATGTTCTTTAATCTGCCTCTTGCTACCACGACTACTATCTTTCCCTCCATGTCTTCATCTTGCCGTCTTTACCATCCTTCCTCTACAATACTTTTGTTATGTTACTGTATCCATCACTCCCGCTTGCATTCATCATCCATCTCTCCTTTTCATTTATTCCGGCTTTTCTTAGACACTGATTGTAACTATACCTATGCTAAACGGTGCTCTGTAATTTGTATAAATCTGCCTAGATCCATTTGTATGTAATCCACCAAATAGTGAACATGTGTCATGTAATTTACGGGCCTAACGTTCAACCCAAATGTTGACTTTTTTTTCACGAAACTAAACTTCCGATGTTATAATAACCCAAACGGTCACCTACATGTCACGTTAGTTTACTCGAGTAAAGTCCCATGTGTATGTTTGTCCCCGCCCTACACAGCACCATCCCTTTCACTCCGATTTCCAGTCCATTCTCCTGGAATGTCCCTCAGCTCTTTTATTCTTTGCCTCTACCGGCCTACCTTCTGCCTGGCCCGCCCTACTTATTGCATCCGCGGCCGAAACAGCAGATAACCAAAGACACATCTGCCTCCGCTACCAGCAGAGCTGTCCATCCAACCTTCTCTGCTCCTCTTCCTCTCCATGTGTCATCCCTAGCTTCTCCCTGGAATCTGAGTAGGAAGGTAAGGAATACGAGTTGGATGTTAATAGCAGAGTTTAGGGTCCCTGCACATTTTTCATTACAAAATGCCATTCTTTTGAAAGACTCAAAGGCTTCTCTGTAGATTTGTTTCCGCTTTGTAACTGGGTTTAGAGGATGCTGTGACATGACTATAGTGCTTGTGCTATTGCATAGGGCCTACAATTTCTGCCTAGGAGATGTTAAACACTTTTAACTTTACATTTGAATCTAGCTTTCTTCCGTCTTTCGGAATCTTAAGCTAACCAGGCTTTTATATTTTGGATTTGTCAAACAAGCCTTGCATTTAGAAAT
Source organism: Pseudochaenichthys georgianus (assembly GCF_902827115.2). Classification (NCBI taxonomy): domain Eukaryota; kingdom Metazoa; phylum Chordata; class Actinopteri; order Perciformes; family Channichthyidae; genus Pseudochaenichthys; species Pseudochaenichthys georgianus. The sequence continues at coordinate 12,007,750 of NC_047503.1, read as the reverse complement.
GTAAAGGTGTCCTGTTATGTTTCCCGGGGGTTTTCCCTTTCCTGTAGTGTGTCATAGTATAGGTTTGTGTGCATGTAAATGGTCAGCAAAGGCTAAAATCCCAAAGCTCCCACCTGAGGGGGTTTCTCTCCCCCCTCATCCCCCTCCTGCCTGAAACGCCTCGATTGGATTCCTTTGTTAACTTAAATAACATAATGACATCAATATGTAACACTCACGCTTCTATTGGCTAGCACACCAACACATTGTCAGTGATGGGCTAAGGGGCTCTCTCTCGCCCATCACATCAGAGCTGGCCAGCTAACCAATCAGAGCAGACTGGGCTCTGTTTTCAGACAGAGGGTGAAAAGAGGTGCTGCAGCACAGGCAGTATGAGATAACTGAAAACCTTTTTGAACATTAAATCATGTAAACGTATCACAGTGGAAGCACAAAACAGAACGTGTTGCATTTGAGGTCTTTCCTGAAGGGGGGCTTCCTTAGATGGCTCACACAGCTTCAACAGTTTGACTTTACTCAGTCATTGAAATAATCAGCTGTCCAGTGTAAAAGCACTATGTATTCACAGTTAGGAGATGTTTTGCCCCAAATGATCTTGCACTTAGGCAAGTAATGTGTTGAAGGCTTTGATGAAAACAGGCGTAGAGGCAGCTTCAATGTATGGTGTGCATTCAGTTGCACACCATAATTCTTCAAGCCATTGACCACTCTTTGACACAGCACTACTTTGTTGGGCTATGCTATGAAAAACACAGTTTTTTCCTATATTTATAAATCAGAATGAGGGTTATATTCTTAAAACAGAAATATGTTTCCATGCTCACTTTTCTGAAAGGGTGTTTTCCATACTTCAAGATACTGCGGACAAACTTAGAATTTCATATCCCAGCAGGGAAGAGACACTCAATAATGAAATACTTCCTTCTCCTCTGTTTATCTTGGACTGTCTCTCTCCTCAAAAGTAGCACAGCATACAAGCTCACAAGAATGTACACACACACACACACACACACGCGCGCGCGCGCAGGCAGGCAGGCAGGCAGGCAGGCAGCCGATGACAACATATCCTTATCAACACCATCAGTGCTGTCAGCATGTGTGTGATGAACCTTTGCAAAGTTGGTCATCAAAACACCAAAATAATCTGTTTTTCCTCAGTGAGTCTTTGCGTGCCTTCACAATGATCAACAGCCCCTTTATATGTGTGTATTACTCACATAATGTTTCAACGATCACATTTATAGGACATTACGTGTATAGATTTGTGTTTAGATGTCTAAATTGCACACTGAACACATAGCCTTCTGAAGGGTCATGTGACAAATTATAATTTGCTCTACTTTTCCCCGACCCATTTAGCTCAATGGCAAAGAGTTGGTCCATCTGTCTATAACTCCTCTTGAGATCTTTCTCCCTCCCCCCCCCCCCATCCATTTCTCTTCTCAGGGCTAATGAGGATGTTGTCTACCGGGAGCCGTGCCTTCTTCTCAGCCTCCTCCAACAGCAGTGGCTGGAATTTACTATTGTCCAAAGTGCTGCTTAATGGCGTATGGCAGTTTAAAGGAGGTGGGAGAGAGAGAGATTGATTTGCTTGCAAAACTGATTGGTGGAGATTACACTTGTTGAGCTCGCTGGCTAAAGCCAGGAAACAGATAGGAGAATGTTGGTTGATATGATGTTAACCTTTGTTGAAAATAAAGACAAGAATCATGAATATAGTGATAATTACAAAGGAGGACGATAGGCCACTTTGGAATCTTTTATGTGTCATTTTTTCTAAATGATCATTCTGAGATCAAAGTCAGAATTCTAAGGAAAGCTTTAGATTATTTTGTAAAAAAAAAAGAGATTTTTTTTTTTCTTCTGAGATTTCAGTAAAAATTCAGAAAAAAAGTCTGCATTTTTACAAAATATGGAGAATACATTTGTATTCAGATTTCTTTCCCCATAATTCTGAGATTAAAGTCAATGAAAAAAAAAATCTCTTTTGGTGACATCTCAAAAAAAAGAAACCCATCTCCATAGATCATGATGATAGTAGACACAGTGTTTGTATTTATGTTCAATGAGTGAAAATGAGAAAAATACGCAGACAGAAAAAAAGTGAGAGTGGATTAAAGGGAAAGTATTATGGAACAAATAAGAGACTAAGAGGGCACTTTGGGCTAATGGCCTACTGCATTGACTGGCAAAGAATATGCAGTAATCTGTTGGTTTTATGGGATTAACTGTTCAATAGCACTTCTTTGGTTTGTGCAGCTGCACACAGGTTCTATTTATAAAGCCGCTTTAGAGGAGAGGGTTATGCCATCATGGCTAACATCGGCGTTTCTAATCATTTTTAGAAGAAACAGGAAAGTGACAAAGATTTACGTTCTCGGGGGTCGCGCGTACAAAATAATCTGAACATGAAGGCTGTTGTTTTAGTGGCAAAATCCATGCAATTATGCTTAAAGCGAGGCTTAAAATGAATGTCAGGATTACACTTTTTTCACTGGCAAATCAGCTATAACTGGATGAAATGCACTACAAACATAACAGCATGTGGTAGAAAATGTGCGATAATATTGCAGATATCCACTCAGAAACTTTGTTTTTTAAATTTGAAATCTCTTTCACCTCCACCCCCACCTGTACTGATCTTAATACTCCATAACAAGTGCTGCTGATGTCACCACAACAGGCTGAAACAGGGACGGCATGTGCTGACACTGTCTGTTAGCACATGCCTGTTAGTGCTAATGAATCACACCGTAAGCACAGATGACATACATGTAAATGGCTTCATCCATGCATGTAATTGAACCATTACATGCACACAATACATACTGTAGACGTCAATATCATTTCTCAATGACATTACATAAAACCCCATGTTGTAGTTCCCTCAGCTGTTGTACTACTGTAGGGTAAAATATATATGTGAGTTTGTCTGCGTGTGTTTTTGTGAGTGAGTGGGAGTATTTTGTGTGTGTGTGATTGCTCTTCCCTACTGTGAGCTGTTGCTATGGAGACGGTATCAAACACGTGTTGTTTGTCTACTTCCAGAATTACATTTTGCACAACCCTAATGTCATTTATTGTGAAAGAGTGGGAGAAACAAAGGAAAAGCATGAAAAAAAGTGAGAACCAGAAAGTTGATGCTGTCTGAAATGTTTCAGTGACAATTATTGTTGCACCTAAATCATAGCATAAAAACAAAAATGTTGTCAAGAGTGATAAGAATTAGTTTTATCAGATGGCAAATAGCACCAGAGAACTAAGTATATATTCTCCTTGCTATTAAAATATAAAAGAAAGAAAAAAGTGTATCATTTTTGGAACACACGTTCTGTTCTGTGGCAATAGAGGAGGTTTGTATGTTTGCACCACAGTGCTCTGTGAAAGAGGAGCTACCCAGTTTGCTCTGAGAGGAAAGGCTTTACTGCCATCCTCTGGTGGTACCAAGAACCAGTCATTAAGGATGCAACACATTACTGTCAGATAATCAAATACAAATGGGATATGTATTGACCTATTGGAAGGCATGGTACAGGCAGATAGAAGACACACACACACACACACACACACACACACACACACACACACACACACACACACACACACACACACACACACACACTGCAGATGGTGGAAAATGTATTTGTTTTTCGTTCTATTGCAATTTCCTTTGGATAGTTATTACATGAAAAATTGTTAATGAAGGGCAGATTCCTCCACATTGGTCTTCTGGAAACGATACATTAGTGGGTGGACTCTCTACCCACATTTTATTGCATAGTGTCAGCATACAAAAATCCATTTTTAATTTTGTTGAATATGTAGCACAGTGAGCTATGTAAAATCATTGGTGTGCTGTCTTCTAAAATGTGCATCCGTACAGATTATACAGAAGCACACATGAACACACACTCCCAGAAGCACACCCTTGTAACAAATACATGGCCTTATTGATCCTGTCCTATTTGGTATTCATTATCGGCACCCTTTACTGACCTGACCACCTCACTCTCAGTCCATTGCTTATTTCCAACCTGTTGTAGACTATTATTTCCTCCCCTTCGCCGAGATGACCAGAAACACTGTTCATTACAGCCTGGCCGCTATTAGACTTGCAAATGTCCGCCTCTTCTTACAGTCTGCTTCTCCGTGCCTCTGTCTTCTCTAAAGTGCAGCCATTTATAGAGCCCTCCTTAACCCTGCAATTTGCCTTCTTAACCACGCATAAATAGCATCCAAAGGGTGGATGGGATCAGTCCTCTAACTGTTTGAGATATTGTTCGGATCACAATACGTTAGCATATCCCTTCAGTGAGACATGGACTCTAAAGAATGTGGCATTTGGTGTTCAAGTGCAAATGCTGGATTTCCCCATGCAGTACACTGAGAAAGTTGTTTCTGACGAAAACAAACTGAATGTATTGAAGGAGCCACCATGTCTTATTTAGAATATGGTGAAATGTATACCTGTTCCCCCCTTATATCAGTTTCTTTGCTTTTTGTTGTCTTTTGGGGTTTCTCTCCCATTGTGTTGTATATGTTTTTGTGCATGTAACTGGTCGCCTTAATTGGACTCTTGTTTACTTCTGTAACATAATGACATCACTATGTAACACTTGTGCTTCGATTGGACCACCAGTCACACCCATTGCGCTTGGTAGGAGGGGGATAGGGGGCAGTACTCTCTAAAGGCCGCTACACACCAACCTGAGACCAAAGAACGCGTACCGAAGGCGTCCCGACATTTACGTCGCCTGCCTACGAACACACCGCAAAGACTTCAGTCGACGAGTGGCAATAACTGTCCTTACCAGCAGGGAGCGGTAGTGTGTATTCGTCATTCAAAAGAGGCAACAACCGGAAGACAGACTGCGTGATATAAACAAACAACAAATAGCGTCTGGGTTCCATTTTCACTCTCTCTCGTCGATCGAAAACATGTAAACATAAAAAAGAAACTCTTGCGTCCGGGTGAGATAAAAATGAAAAAAATTAACCGTCTGTGTGTGCTTTCTTAATAGTTTGTTTTGGTCCCTCACTTCCGCTTCGCTTATCATGCACTGACTCGCTAAGCTGAACAGCCAATCAGAGTGATTTCTTTGTCCCGACTTTCTCTGACCTCGGGAGGCCGCGGGAGGTGTGAAAATGTGCCGTAAAGAGACGACGGTGCGGGACACACCAACCTGAGTAGGGCGCCGCGAATGCCCGACTGCCTCTGACGGCCTCTGACTCCCAACATCGGGTTGGTGACAAACAACAAAAGGGCTGGCTAGCTAACGAATCAGAGCAGAATGGGCTCTGGATTCAGACAGAGGGTGAAAAGAGGCGCTGCAGCACAGGAAGTATGAGAAAAATAAAGAGCTTTTTGAACATTAAAGCATGGAGACATGTCACAGGAGAGGGACAACATACTAATATGAACCAATACATTTGCACAATAGGGCCCCTTTGGATTCATTATAATATTTGTATCAGGTTACAACTGCAGTTAAACTGTGTGCTTCTTAAAAGGGAAATATCATCCCCTATTCACAAATACATATGTTACTGTTACCTAGTGCTATACAGTATATCATAATCTGTTTTTGCGCTACCAAAAAGTCAAACATATTTCATTGATAAAGAAAAAGGGGATAAAAGAAAGCAAACTTCACATTTGAGAAGCTAAAAACAGAATGTGATTTGCATTTTTGCAAATAGTTATAATTAACTTTTTCCCAATCAATTAATCAACTAATTGTTTCTGTTTATTATAGATATTAAATCAGACTCATTTATTGAACACATACAGTACAAAAACTGCCAAGCATGATTTGATCTCCTCTGATTAGAATTATAAAAGTATATTTACAAAAGGGAAAACTGTGCCAACTTTTGTCAATGTAAGCATGTCTACTGTTTGCAGGTGCAGTCCTTTAAACCATTGATTTCATTTGAGTTGCTGATTAAGAGGATTCATGGCCAGACAGCAGCATTATTTCTTAGAGAGAAAAAAAGATGATCCTGTCCATCCAGGTTGTGGAATGAACAGCGTATTCACACGTGTGACATGAGTGTAAAGGGGATAAAGATTGACTGCTGCTAAGGTGCAACGTCGGTAGTAATACCAGTCCTATATCGGCAAGTGCAGGTAAATAAAGGGCTGATCCACAGAGCTCTCAATATATGTCCTCGGTGTTAGGTCTCCATGTCAAACCTCACTTACGGCTGCCAGCGAGTGAAAGAATAAGAACAAAGATTCAAGCTGTCAGAGTGATGCTTCTCTGCAGGCTGCTGGCACATTCTCTGCAGGAAAATCCAAGAGGACCTGAATGTTGAGCTGCTCCTCAGCACTGAGTGGAGCCAGTCGAACCCGGGCAAAAATGCGGCTCCCTTTGCACATAAAACGTAAGACTGGCTGGAAAAAGATCAAGAGGTTGAGAAAAAAAAACACAGTCAAGGTTTTTCATATCTCAGGTGGCCTGGAAGAGAAATGTGATTCCCTGAGAGCAGCTGGATGAAGTCGCCATCAAAATGATCTTCTGCTTGCCCTTTTTTCCCCCACAGTGTAACCCTTATGTGGATGAGTGGCAACAAAATGCATGGGTGGATAGTCAAAAACTCTGACCAATGTTATGGTCAAAAGGCTGGGCATCAGTTCATCTCAATTTGACCAAAACAAGGCAGCCCAGCTGGAGTGCGCTTGAGAATAAAATGGAAAGAACATTTCTCTGGCCCTTTTCATTCTATTAATGGAAAAAAGAAAAAAACATTTGTCCTTAGAGCCAGCCAGCAGAGAACTTTTTGGCCATCTTGATCAGTTATGATAAGGACCCAAACTGGCAAAGCTTTATTTACTGAATTTATCAACAATGTTGCAACCTTGTGCAGGAGTGGCAGGGGCAGAAACACAAAAGTCGCACGCACACACACACACACACACACACACACACACACACACACACACACACACACACACACACACACACACACACACACACACACACACACACACACACACACACACACACACACACACACACACACACACACACACACACACACACACACACACACACACACACACACACACAGGACCTGAACATCATGTATGTAATGTAAATGTGTAGGGGGGGTGGTCGTTGAAAATGTTTTCTGATATATGTTCTTCACAGAAAATTAGCCAAGGCCATTGAGTGTGAGTTTGAACAAATTATTTATCATATCATTTTTAGCTAAATAATGAAAACGGGTTCCACAGACCCGAACAACATACAAGGGTTAAAAGCATTTTAGAAAATAATTAAATAAATACAATTCAAAAAGAATATGAAAATCGAAAATTGAATTCCTCAAAGTTGTACTTTGTTAAAATATTTGGCAAATTGCACTTAGTTACATCCCATCACTGTTTGACTGTTCGTGTGTGTGTGTGTGTGTGTGTGTGTGTGTGTGTGTGTGTGTGTGTGTGTGTGTGTGTGTGTGTGTGTGTGTGTGTGTGTGTGTGTGTGTGTGTGTGTGTGTGTGTGTGTGTGTGTGTGTGTGTGTGTGTGTGTGTGTGTGTGTGTATAAAAGACAGCCCACCCTGGCACAATCCCCCAAATCTTGTCAACACAAAACACAAATAAATGCACCAAAACAATCATTACACCATGCAGAGGCAGGCTGAATATAATGCATGAATATACACAAAGAATGCTGACACATAATCTTAAACCCACATACAGACATAATGCCATGCCTCCTTAGAATATCATTTAAATGCATTGAGCTCTCATTCTGAGAATACATTAATGTGACAAAGCCATACACAACACACATCTATTGGTACAAACCAAAGTCATTAAGATCTCTGGAGCTTCAGGCCACAATTAAGACTATTGTGGCCTTGTGTTATCATCCTCACAAAAGCTACCATCTGATTGGAGTAGACATATCCAATCCTGCGGTCAGATTATTTTCATAAAGAGGGCCAAGACCTCTGCTCAGTTATTATCGCTGAAAGCACCTACAGTAGTCCGTGTGTGTGAGTGTGCTGGATGTTAGGAAGGGACAATAGGGAATCTTGGAGTGTCTCATAATAACCCGAGGATGTGCGTCCTTCCAGAACAAATTATTTCCGAACTAACTAGCTTCCATCAAAACAGAGGTACAGTGACCTCATAGCTCATATAGTGGGTGGGCCCCTCCTGATATTGCCATACAATTTATCTCTGAAAGACAGAAAGAGTTGAGATCATAAACTATGGATAACAAGTTCACATAGTCACTGTGATTGGTTTGTTGACACAAATGTTCAGTTTGTCATTTTGGCCATTGATGCCATCTTGGCTTATCTTGGTTTGGGGTATTCGTCATCTCGTTTTATGTTGTCTTCATCTTAAGCCGTGAACATACTTATTTGACCGTTGCCTTCTTAGTTTCTGGTGGTTGTCCTTTTGCTTTCTCTGGCTGTCAGCATCTTTGTTTTTGTCCTTCGCCATCTACGTTTGGGCTGTGTTCATTCAGTTTTGTTTGCATGTCAACATGTAGCTATTTGGTTGTCCTCATCCTGTTTTTTTTTCAAAAAATAAGTGACAAGACATTTTGCAGCAAAGTAAAACACTAGACAAGAAATGTTTAGGCAACCAACATGTTAAAATGATCTTTGATGAGCTGACACAAAAACACAAAAACACTGTAATGGCTCCCTGCTAATCTCAAGGTACCATCGCCTTAAAGGGTGACCCGCTTTATTATCTATTATACTCAACAAAAACAAAAAGGCCATTAGAAAGAATACCTGTTTAAGGCACCAACCCAATGGTTTATTTTCGGAGTAAAGGTTGATTAATGATTGGCGACAGAAAACCATGATAATAATTGCCACATTTAAATAATTAACCAAACTGTCCACAAAGCAGCACACTGTTGCAACATTCACACCCCACTAACAATGAAAGTTTGGAGCAAAACAAATAAAATAAATAGTAATCAAACCTATTGATTTTTTTTTCCAAAATGTTCCATCCCCTGCAGTCCACAGCCCTAGCAAAGTAGCAGTGTAATTTCCTAATAACCACACGCTATTAGATGAAATTACAGAGGTTTTCAAAGATCTCCCCTGCACCCACCTTCACCTCCACCACACCCACTTCCCCAATAAAAGTGCTGCCTGGTCATTTTGACTGCATTACCTGTCTGCTCTCGTATAATAATGTAATTATCCAGTGACCGGCTTAATAATCTTGCCGAATTACATCGTGACCTCTGTCTGTGTGGGTTGCTTTCACGGCTCGTCACTCCGCGGGGTAATGGGGAAAGACTGAACCCAAATGATCTATGTCTGATGAGTGAGTGCAAGCATGCACATAATGGACACAAACATGCTCAAGGGCAGCGAGGACATGAAGTGAAAATACACAAATATGCATTTTATGACGAGAAGTGTGGAAGTTACAGAGTAAGTTGTTATGGATTATTTTTTTCCGTAAATTACAAGGGTTGACATCTTCTTCACTTCTGCCATCAGCTTTTGTTTTAAACCTGTTTTTCCCCGTTCAAATGCACCAGCTTTGTCATCTAAAACCTGCTCTTCAGAGGTAGAGACCTATGTGTTATTTAAGAAAATAAGAGAAAGCAATATGTCAGGGGGAATCATAAAACGGAATAGAAAAGCTGCATGAAAGTGCGTATAGAATATCTGTACCCAACCACAATGGATTCCGTTGTGTAACTACACATTCTTTACAGCAGCATGAAGCATGGTCAGTTTGGTTTGTTAAGACAGAATCTACATTTGATACCTATCGTTTATTTTGACAGCTCTGATCCTTTGTCCGTGTGTCACTTTTGTATTTTCTTTTAATGTTTTATGAAGGAAGGAGTCAAATAAACATCTAGATGTGTCAGTATGGGAAAGGAGTGTCTGATATTGAGTGATAATTATGTGAGTATATGTCAGACACATTTGCTAATTGAAATGTTCAGTGTAAATTCTGCTTTTCAAAGGTCACTCGTGACATTTTAACCTTTAGATAACAGACAGAAATGACAATGGCAATGTAGAGGGAGTGGGAAGAAAAGTGCATTTAAACAGGCTTCTAAAACGCAATATGTTATTCATTTGAACAAATCCCATGAAAAAGACAAACCATGCAAAAGATGTATCTTGTTAAAAAAGTAATGCCTGTACCCCAAATGGTCATGAAATACATTTTAAATCTGACAGGATAATTGGGTAGAAAAGCAGAAAAAAATAAAAATGTTATGCCATTTGAAAAAGATGATTCAAATTATACAGGGAACAATATACATTTTGGTTGAACTATTCCAAACCATTCACCAAATGCAACCAATTGCTTTATACGTATTCATGCGTATCAATTCACATGTGAAAATAGTCCCAGACAAATGCATGACTCACACTCTAAAAGATGGGTTGAAATGAATCATTTTTCATCATTAATTATTAAAACTTTTACAATTTTAAATAATGATGAAAAACTCTGCCGTGAACTTTGGGATTTTAGCCTTTGCAGACCATTTACATGCACACAACACCTAGGCTATAACACACTACAGGAAAGGGAAACCCCCCAAAAGCACAATAGGGCCTCTTTAATCAAGTGTCAAAATGTTTGCAGATAGTTTTTCTGCAGATCAGCAAGTCCATGTAAAGACCTAAACCCTCTGCTGTTAACCTTGTACCTGGTATGGAAACATTTGCTACTAGGCAACAAGAATACAATATGGCTATAGCCTATTGGCATTTGATTCCTGGACGCATGACCAAAACACAGTTGGAAAAGTTTGAATGAGGATGGAAACAACAAAAAAAGGAATATTGAAAAAAAGATAAAACGGAGACGTAAATTGGAAGAAAACGCAAAGAGACAAAGGGATAAAGTAAGAATTTGAGAGAGGAAGACAGAGATTAAGAATGCTGAGTGGAGAGTAACCCCCTTTGCCCCTGTTGTCTAAACATTTGAAAATGCAGGGAGAATAAGAGAGTGAGAGATAAAGAGAGAAGGGGGTGGGTTGGGGGGGGGAGATGACAAGACTAGCAGACAGCAACATCAAAGCAGGTCAGAGGAAACCGGGCTTGGACACAATATCAAAGCTCTCAACAAAGGGCACCAGAGGAGAAGACAAGAGCTGGAGTGGCAACAAAGATGCAGATATAAGTGTGTGTGTGTGTGTGTGTGTGTGTGTGTGTGTGTGTGTGTGTGTGTGTGTGTGTGTGTGTGTGTGTGTGTGTGTGTGTGTGTGTGTGTGTGTGTGTGTGTGTGTGTGTGTGTGTGTGTGTGTGTGTGTGTGTGTGTGTGTGTGTGTGTGTGTGTGTGTGTGTGTGTGTGTGTGTGTGTGTGTGTGTGTGTGTGTGTGTGTGTGTGTTTGACAAGTGAGCGTTTACAAGTCTATGCATGTCTAACAACTGTGTCGGGTCTTTGCGTGGCCACAGCTGCGTATAAAGTATGTGTGTGTTGTGTTTGCATATGTTTCTGTGTATGTGTCAAATCCTGGAGTGCTGACAGCGCAAACACATCACTGCCCTCCTCTCTCTTCAATGTGCAGACGAGCCCATGGCAGCCCGACGTGTCCGAGCATCAGAAAAGGGAGGCTACCAAACACAGATGGTCAAAAGCGGAGATGCTGGAGAAAACAAAGAGGTTTGTGGCTCACAGTGGCAGTCTGCCAAAATGCCAACAAAGCCGGGTCTAAGAGGTCCAACCAACAATATGTTTAGTTATATACGAGGATGTTAAATGGTTAAGCAGCCAGATTTCCCCACATAAATTCAGACATGCGGCAGAGATTTTGAGCAGCATTTTATCCCGTAACGTGATGAGAGGGTTGAGGTATGCATTGAAAAGGGAGCACAAAGGCTTTTGCAAACTTTCGGCCTTGATGGACAGGCCCAAAATCAGGGTAATAAAGTTGTTGGTTATATCAAAGGACATGGTTTAAACAGCATTGAAGCTAAAGCAAAATTATTCTTTGATTCAAACCAATTGGCCAGACCCGCATCAGAAAAGTGAATACATTTCAGGAAGTGCCTTAAACATGAATCTTAGTTCTAAGTATGGTGTTCAATTTGTACAATTATTTGACCTGTTAAGCACTGAGCCTGTTTTTCAGGTCTCAGGCTCGAAAATGACATTTCCAGAACAAATGACCATAACTACACTTCTAAAAGGGTTAAATTAATAATCTTTTTTCTCAAAGTAATGATACACCACAAAAGTCAGAATCAATATAGATGTTTTTTTTAAAGAAAATTCAGATTGAACATGGTAAAAACCTGTAAATGATAGTGTCCGTCCAAAAATTCTTTTTTTACTTATAATGAAAACTACCCTTGGATGATGGGTTAGTAGACTAAAAGCTTTAGGAATCCAAAGTACAACATATAATAAGTACCCTGTATCAAGATTGATGCAAAACAAGTGACATTTGACCTTTTTAGAGAGGTTTAGCAAAAAAGACTCCACCTCTGAGGTGATTTGGGTGGAAATGGGGGTTTTACCGTTTCTCTGGAACCCATTGGTCGATTTTGGAGATTGACATCTCTTGGTGACCGTTAGAGCCAATAGAATCGAAGGGGAATTTCCCCATACACACAAATGTTAACAAAAAAAGGTGGGGGCTTTGCGCATGCAGGTTTGTATTAGAGTGAACCTATCTCTCGCTCTGACATCTGGAAACGGAAAAGCAGGTTTATTGCTTATGGATTATCAGAAATAATTTCAAAGGGAGACAGACACATTGGATTAACCTATGGATTAACTTTAACAGCATTTTTATCGTTTTAATGCCATTGAAGACCACTTTTGACCAGACAACCTCCAAGGTAAGCCATTGTGCCGTTTTTAGCTACCTAGCGCCACATGTTTTGATGTCTGTTCTTGTTAATATCTTCGAGTTCTTATCATGGAGTGATAATGTATGTACCTATCGATTCTGTGTCATCTCACGATGATGACATGTCACTTGTTAGACGCTTTTATCCAAAGCGACTTACATTCTCAATACTGTGGGTAATTCCCACAGGAGATATTTGGGGTGAAGTGTCTTGCCCAGGGACACAATGACATGCTGACTGCAGTGGGGTTTGAACCTGTGACCCCCTGATCCGGACACCAACACACAACCCACTGCACCACACGCCTCCCATACTGCATACCTTTTAAATATACTTGTTTTGGGTGATTTTCCGTGTTTTACTCTTAGAACGACCCTCCCAGAGTGTGTTTTCAGTCCATGAAAGTCAGCTAAACATGTCTTATTTAGGGTTCGTGAAACACTGATGAAAGTTACCAAGCCACCAAGCTAGCTCAAACGTTAGCTGGTAACTTAGCATTTGCAATGCTAAAGGTACCTGGACCTGCCCGGTTTAGCTCTTTTCCTGCTCAACCCTCTCATCCAATTGTCTCTCTGTCTACTCTTTTATTAAACACTAATTTAAAACTGTGGACATTTCTGTTATATTCCAATTTTGAAAGGAGAATAACCTGAAATAAATCACATTGATAAGTATCATTTTCCCATCGCACAAAGGTAAGGCTTAACTGGCAAATAATCAGATTGTTGGTGAATGTGAAGATTGGCACCATAATCCCTTCTCTCTGTTTTAATCTCTCAGACAGTTTCCTGCCCACACCTCAACATGGGTGAAATTGCTTCACCTCCCCTGTAAATAGTTGAACTGACTGAGGGATCAGGACCATAGAGAGCCAGTGGTTACAATGAGCAAAACACCTGCCGCCACCTCTATCTCTGTCTCCTTTCTTACCTTTCTCTTGTAGGCATACTCTGTTCCACAAATAAATGTTTCTTATTCTGGTCTACTACCATTTATTCTTTATTACATAAGAGTAACAAACATTGTACGCATATATAATCCACTAATATTTGCATAATTAATGCGCCATTTAAATAGTTGTGACAAACGAAGTAAACACATTGACAAATAATAAAAATCTGAACTCTCAGGGTGTGATCCTATTCATACCATTAAATATACAGTGGACTATAGGGAGCCAATTCTCCAAATGTTACACAATTAATTCCAGTCGATGGTAATCTATGCCAATTTTGAACAAATCAATTGAAATGTCCATATAAGCATTTAAATCTGGGCCATCATTATCTCCCTTTTAAGATAATAAAAGACCCTTTTAACCTGCTTAAGCAAAACAAATGTCTTTTTTTCTGCCACTATTAAGGAGTCGATACAAATAAGGTCTTATTTGCCAGGGGCGATTGAAAATGTTTTCAACGGCAATATATACACCTCTCAAAATGAGAAATCACTGCGCAATCCCACACAAATATTATGAATAGATTAAATTACATTTCATGTACTATATTGATCCAAATTTAGTTTTTTTTACCTCAGCATCTAAATGTAATTAGTCATAAAAGTAATTGCACAAGTTAAAATAAATGAAATAGAAAATACAATATATGCACATAAACAGAAAGATAAATATAAAGTATTAGTATGGACTGACATGACAAATTGGTTTAACCTCCAATAGATCAACCATCTACTCACTACATATAAAAATAGAATACTATTTACATGATATGAATGTGGAGAGTAGTTGCTTTTATGATTTTATTAACATTTAAATTGATAATGATTTTCATATAGTTTTCCCAGCAAACTTGGGATTTTATATTAAGGGAATGCTTTGTGCCAGTGACGTCACTTGAAGCTTTTAGATCATATGTGAGCACACGTCCAAGTCCTACAGTCAATCCACATAATGTCCAGGTTAGCCAATTTGTGAATATAACTGTTTACTGAAAGGGTGTGCCAACTAATTCTACAGATATTTTAGGAGTTTATATGAGAAAACGTAGAATGGCCCATTTGTATGAGAGCAGTTTTTATAGTGGAGTTTGTATGGAGTATTTGTGTTGCATGGAGGTCAGGTTAGAAGCCTTGAGGGACCATGAAAAGGAGAAATGTATGCTGGATAACAAAAGAGCAGAAATATGAATCTGAGGAGCAGCAGGTTGTGGTGGACAGGTTCGGGTGGGGGGTCAGGGGCGAAGTAGACTAGGTAAGTGAAGGAGAGGGAACAAATTGAACGGGAGGAAGAAAAAGGGGAAGACATACTGGAAGAGACAGATAGGATAGTGGTGAAGACGGAGGCACTTAAAGATAAGGGTGGAAGAGAGAGAGACAGACAGTGAAAAAGGCGAGAGTAAATTGACTGCCGCATGTCACATGGAAACAGTCCCTAATTGGCCAATCAGCCGACCCAAGATTGAGCCTGCTGTTTTCTCTGACACTGCAAAAGCACCTGTACCACCAGCCAGCCAGCCAGCTAGCCAGCCACACACACACACACACACACACACACACACACACACACACACACACACACACACACACACACACACACACACACACACACACGCCACCATTACCACCTCTTCATCTTCTCCCTCCATTTCTGACATGTACTTTTACGAAAGATCTCTGACGGCAGGGAATTGACAAAGAAGGGAGAGAAGAGAGGGATGTAGAAGAGAGGAAGAGAGAATACATTCTGGGTGGGTGTAAGGTGGGAGTAAGTCATCAGCTTCACTATTTGGCGGCACCCACCAGCTGGGTAACCTTTGCATGTAATGTAAAGAAATATATAGAACATGTAGCATTTCAAAGAATAATGTCCTGTCCTTAAAAACATGTCATGATTTATTCCTGGGGAACTCAGGAGGGGACATTTCCTCTACAAATCAAGAGGATAATGCAGGATTTAGTTTAGTCAGAGTTAGTCAAATGTATTAGAACAAATGATTATAAAGGAACAAGGGTTCAACCCACTTTTTAAATGACCCTTCTGACCAGTTGGGGGCAGTGTAACAAATCGCAAACACAACAGTACTATAGTATCACATGATGATATTGTAGTGGTAAATATAATATATCATTATTGTTTATGGTAAGAGTTGCCGGTGTACAAATTCAAGAGCTACATTGGAATTTATTTGGAACAAGCCTTTCTTAGTGAGGCAATTTATAGGGTGGTGCAGTCATGACGTATTTTTGTAGGCCGACCCGGAAGTAAGCTGCGCATGGCTTCCCTCGACAAAAAAGCAACAGGGTTTCTCCATAGGATTTTATGTAAAAGATAAGATCTGTGGAAAACGAAACTGTTTGATAAATGAACGTTTTGTTCAGCCGGATAATATCCACATGTCTCCCCTACTTTTATAATTTTCTAGTCTAAATCTAATCACCAGAAGCAAAATGCTATAAACTAACTACAGCCGAGTACAGCAGGGTCGCACAACTTCAACGTCACGCAAGCTTAAGATCCATATTCAAACATAGAGATTCAAAAGTGTACAAGTTGAAGCGTTTGTTTTAACAGTTTGCAAGAGTGCAGGTACTTGCTTTCAAGCAGAACAGGGGCAAATAAACTTAGGGAGTGTTTACGTGTTCGGTGTAATGACGTACAACGTCCTCGACAATTCTGTAGTCCTATTCAGCCACTTGTTTACAACCATCGTTTTTCAGACACGTAAACTCTTCAAAAATCACCAGTGGGGTCACTGCTGATGTATTTAATGTTGTAGAACAAAACGTGATCTGTCTCTTAAATTTGTGTCAACCACAGACCTTATTTCGAGCTATTTTCCAAAATCCTATGGAGAAATCCCATTGACTCTGAGACGAGGGAACCGGTAGGGGTAAAATGCTGACTCACTTCCGGGTTTTAGGACTTGTCACTGCACCACTCTATTACATCCCTCATTAGGCTTTTCTGTAAGGTGGTGACCTCTAGTGGCCACAGTAATAATAGTGGGAATAAAGGAAGAAGTCAGGTGACGAAGTATAAAGGGCGAGAAGGGCAGTTATAAACAGGATTTTTGCAGGAGATCCCTGTTCGTCGGCTGTTTAAAACATAATGTCATCAGCTTTAAGTATTTTAGCTAACACTATAACGTTAGTACATTACCTGCTACATCGTTAATGTTTATGCAACTGTTAAATAACCTACAATGTTACATAATACTGTTTGATGGACACGTGTCTAGAACTGCCCCTTTGCAACTGTTTCATGACATTACATAGAATGTCTTCTTTTGGGAACCATTGGAAAAAGAGCCTTTTATCAAGTTTAGGTATGGGAATGTATTGTTTCGAGTGGTGTTTTTGGCCATCTGTTGAATATAAGGGAAATATTCAATTTTTCAATTTCTTATTATTTTTAAATATCCAGCTCTGTAACATTGTAATGCTTAACTTTCTTCAGCAGAGCTTTTTAGTGTATTAGCAAAAAACGATAAATGCTGCAAGGCTTTTTTGATATTATCATATCATTGTTTTGATTTGACTCAATTCCATTTTAACCAACCCAATTTTCAGGGAGAAACTGCTCTGGTGAACCCAGTTTACACAAACAAAGCTTACTTTATGAATTCTGTGTCAACGTTAATGCTACCATAGCTGCTGTTGTCTCTGGTGTCTCTATTATACCCATACCACCTAAAATAAAGGGCAGATAAGGTGGTTTTGCATAATTACAACTTTAAAAGGGAATGTTAAATAACGAGGTTGATAAGGAGGAGTGATAAGATATGCATAAATTAAAAGTTTATCTGAAACAAAGCGATAAAAGAACTCTACACATTTCCCAAACAACTGGATTAAAAGGAAGCAAAAACCAGAAATCTGCCTCACATCACACTGCCAACTCCTTTTTATTCCATTGAATGGCATTTTAATTTCTCAGCCTCACCTAAATGGAAGATACCACCTACGCCAAACAGATTCATTTGCATGCACTGGACCTTTTGGAAAACAAAACAGAATGTATAGACGTTCCGTCTGACTTTTAGAAGAGACAACGTTAATCTTTCAGCATACAGTTTGTTTTCTGTGCTGTAACAAAAAGGTACACACTTTGGTTATCTTTATTTAACATTATCTATCTTTTATATCATTACATTATCCGTTAAAAATATTACATTATCAGTTTTGGGGCAAACATTTCATTTTGCACTAAATGATCACATGCATGCATACTGCACAATCCACAATTTATTTATTTTGTAGTGCTTTGCTGATGTTTACAAACTCAACTGTAGAGTTCCATTATATTTTCACCAATCACGTCTGAAATAGGCCATGACATTTTTCTTCAGGTTTAAATAATGCAATAGCTCCGAGTGAGCATGTTCGACATGTGCTCATACTGGGAAAAACATCACAGCTATCTCGACTATTGTCTCTGTACGACTAAAAAACATGTCCAAAATAGCTTCATCTGTTCACTTACACAACACCGTGCTCGAGCTGTAGTACAGAATGAAGGATGCTCAACAACACAAGAGAGAGGCGCTGTAGTAAGATTGTTTGAATCTTTTGCTATTGGGAACACAGTAACAGACACACATATGCTAACACATGTACACACATTGGTGAGATTTCTTGCTGAAAACGAAGCAGACCCATGGTTGCTGCGATCTCTGGATACATGGCCTATGGTATCACTTTACTCCCCTGAATATACGAACACACCCAGACCCACACGGACACACACACACACACACACACACACACACACACACACACACACACACACACACACACACACACAATGGATCTCCATACAGCTCCAAAGGTTGACGAATAATCTGAAAATACTAGGCATAAGCACAGATTCATTCCCCCTGCTATCACACACACACACACACACACACACACACACACACACACACACACACACACACACACACACACACACACACACACACACACACACACACACACACACACACACACACACACACACACACACACACACACACACACACACACACACACACACCAAAGGGAGATGAATTACTGAGTAGATGGAATCTGACGTAACCCATAGTGGAAGTAGGTCACATGGGGGGAGACAGGTCATCAGGGAAATAACAGTGCAGTTGCACTAGCTTTCCCTCTGTATCCCACTCTCAGTAGCATTGTCTCTTTCCTACTCCACACTCATCCTTCCTAACATTTGTATTGTTCTCTTTCTCTTATAACACCAGTGATTTTACTCTGGTGTGTTGCTTAAGCTGAATTCAAAATGTACATTTAAAATATAGAAACACTGTGTACAACAATTGCAATTCACAAATGTATTCATTCATGACATTTGGTTAAAAAAACTGTCTTGGTTCTGTTCTGAAATTCAAAAACCATATTAACAAAATAGGCATTTGGTCAGGGCAAAGCTTAGCCAATGCATTTCTGTGCTTCTTGGATGGTACAATTTTCCTGATTTGGGAGTTTTCTTTCAAATAATTTGGTGTGTTCCAGAACTTTAAGTTGTAATGTGAAAACAACACGGATGTGTTTGATTGTTAAGAGCACAACACTGTAATGAAAAGCAGAGCAGGGTGAACCCAAATACAGGACACAGGAAGAGTTAACAGAAAAATACCTTACATTAGGGCAGTGATTCTCAAACTTTTTTCAATAATGTACCCCCTTTGAAAAAAAAGTTCAGCCAAGAACCCCCTGATCAGCGCAAAAACGATTTGTTATGGACAAAATGCCTATATAAAGAGGTACAGTACAGCGCTGCACCATCATAGTCTGATTTATTAAAACAACAACCTTGTAACTGAGAAACACTTAAATGCTACATTTCAAATGTTTACAATCCATCACTAAATTCATGGCAAACCCATTTTAACATCATGCAATAACACTAAGACGACATTAGTTGCATTGAACTGATCTTTTTAATAAGTTGTACTTACAATTTAGTGAGAAACATGGTCTTGTGCCTCACTGAGGATCTTTGTCATTCTGACCGGGAGCCTAACTGCAGTTATTACACTGCATGTTTTGAAATATGTGTAACTCTAGTCTATTGATATAAAACCCACACTGCTCAAACTTCGTTACTTTTCCTAAAATTGGTATAATTATCCTTTTTTTTTTTCATTAACATAAAATAAATCTCACATACCCTGTGCAGTACCCCTAGGGGTCCGCGTACCCCCATTTGAGAACCACTGCATTAGGGTAATCAAGGCTAGGAAACATAACTTAACAAAGGATGATAGAAACAGAAACACAAAACACTCGAAATTCAGGCTGAACGAATGAGGGGTAAAAGTTCAGGTGAACAAGAGGATAGGTTACAGCTGGCCATCTGTGTGTTCTGGAGAATCACAAAATCGGTTCGCTGACGGTCGGTTCGCTGACGGTCGGTTCGCTGATGGCCTGCCCAGCCCGCTTTTTTAATTTTTTGAATGTCATCATTTACTGTAAGTAGCGCTGACAGGCGACAGAGGTCCACAGTGAAACATACATGTTCTGGCACCACATGAATGTAGCACAAATCTTGGAATGTCAATGAAAGAGAAACATATGTTGTGTAACCAACCTGTGATTCTGATCCACTCTTTAATAAGTTCTTCATTCTGCACCATTTCACCAAGTCTCATGAAAATCATGCTAGTAGTTTTATTGGGATACATTTTCTTAAGTAGTTCTCCACAGAAGAAGTATATTTTTCAACTGTGAAAGCATATTTCTCATATCTATTTTGTATAGCTGCCCTAAAAAAGGCACCATTTCACACAAGCCCCAACATCTTCACGGGTTAAATGTCACCAGTTTGACAGGCTGAAGCTATGTCTATGTAACACTATCTGGACACATTTTTTCTTGACATCAGAGTAAAGATCTGACCTTTGAAGAGAGGAAAGGAGAAGGAGTATTTTATTAAAGCAACCAAATGAATCACAATTCTAATAGCGGGTTATGTTAAAAATATTGATTTGGCTTGAAGTATGGCGAGTGAAACCCTAGGAACGTGTGACTTTTCCAAATGAAAGAACCCGTCAGTGAAAGACAGCATTGAGTTACAGGACTTCATCTCTCTGTCGGGCCCCGTACACATCCCTGCGTTTTTGGTTTCTTCCAAACAAACGTGACCCTAAAGGAGCAACCTGAATCAAAATCCATCCTTGCACTCATTATTCTGTCTTTATAATACATTTTTGGACTTTTGCATTATTTATATCTGGCCCCGTATAAAGTCACAACCAACAAAATAACCTTTCCTCCTATTACAGCTCACACACACACACACACACACACACACACACACACACACACACACACACACACACACACACACACACACACACACACACACACACACACACACACACACACACACACACACACACACACACACACCCGAGTGTGACTGTCTATATACAAATGCAGTAATTAAGCCATCTGGATATCAAACCAGCTAGCTTAGCCTCGGGGTGGAATGGCAGCAGTGATATGGTGTTGCGTGTGAGTGTGTGCACGTTGCATTCATTGTGAATATGGGGTGTGTCTATATGATGTGGCATAAGGCCAAGCTTCTGGCTGCAGCAGTGAGATTCTGTCTTTACTCTCTATCACTCCGCACTAATCCAATCGTCCAAAGCGAGGGAGGGAGAGCGATGTACAACTGGCTGCTCTCCAATTGTAAATGGGAAGCTGGATGGGGATATCTATTAGAGTGTGAGAGAAAAGCAAACACACATGAAAAGGACCCACACTGACACGACCCAAATGCACTTAAACAAGCACTCTTTCATACTCTCGCTGACAAAAAAAAGAACATCTCCAAAGTCCTGATAGCATGAAATCAAAGGGGACAAAAACCTGCAGTTGCATAAAATAAGATGCAATTAGAATGACAAAATGACTCAGCCTTAGCACTTTTCTCTGCCTCTCTACAGCAGCCCCTTGTAGATGGGATGGCAGTGTGTTGAGTGCAGTGGTGAGAGTTGGTGGAATACAGATCCCACAGTGCCATCTGCTGGACAATCCCTTCCCTAATGAAATACAGTCATTCATAATGGTACACATAATGGTAAAGCATTCAATGCAAAGTCATGCATGTAGAACAATTAATGTATGTTGTTATAATGTACAACAATAGTTGTATGTATATACTCATAACTAGTATTCTACCTGAAAAGGCACACTTTTGCAGTGAAACTGCTCAATTCAAAATGTAAAGAAAGAAATTGATATGCAAGAAAAAACTTAATTGTATTATATATATTTAAAAGACGTGTATTTTTCCTGTGATTTTCTGGATCCAAATCAGAAAATACTCCCTGAGCAGGGAAATTCACATTTTAAAAGAAGGGCACAGTGCAGATACAAGGCAAAAACAATCAGTACACTTTAATACTATTTAATAAAGGAGCACACATAAACTGTTGATTAAATACAATGGAATAAATACACAAGGTGAAAAAGATGTAAAAGCATCATAAAGTAAGTGATCAAATAAAAGCAGTGGATCTAGCCAGTAATAACATTATTCAATTGTAAAAGTATTTTTTTCACTTATTGTATTTTGAGCTGTTTTTTTTATGAAAGTAATGCTACTTGAGGAGATCATTCAAACCACTCATGGATGATAAGCAGTGGTGGAGGAAGTTCTCACATCTTATATTTAATTAAAAGTAATAATATCACATAGAAATACTCTCCTATAAGTAAGTCCTGCAGTGAAATGCACCTTTTTCAGAGCCAGCTGTTTGACAGGTGTGACTAATAACGCCACTAATTGTATGACATGCTGTACCAGAGCTATCGTTAATGTCATTAGTTACACCTGTGTGTTTCCTGTCGAGAGCCAATATGTCTGCTCCTTAAAGTTTTTTTTACTTCCATCTTCTCTCGCTTTTCCGTGGTCGGGTCGCGGGTTGAGGGAATGATCCGGTTTTGGGACAAAATTAACATGGGATCACTCCGGTCATTGTACGTACTTCGTCTCACTGGAATATTAACGGTCAGATTGAATACAACATCGTCCCAATTTCTCCGGTCAATGACGGGAGAGTTTTGAAAGTGACAAAACACTGTTTCACACATTCAAAAACAAACAAACAATGTTTACCCAGGATTCAGGCACCTTCCCTGGCTTGTAAAATGTGGTGATGCACCCTGGAGGTATCAGACTATTTAAAACATGTATACCCAGGATTCAATCACTTTTCCTGGCTTGTAAAGTGCTGTGAAGCAGCCTGTTCTATGGGTGCAGTCTGGGTGCAAGAGCCATACGCTACAAGGAGATCTCTGGGTGTGCTCTGTGGCTCTCACAGCCCGCTTCTCTCTGGCTGCTCTCTCCCTGTATTCACAGCACTTTCCCCCAGCTTTCAAACACTTATTGCTGGGTATGAAAGCCTTGTGCATCACCCTCGAGCTCTGCCTAGGTGCCTTTGAGTGTGAGACCCTGCTAACAGCAGTGAACCTGCTGCCAGCATTACAAACATATTACCACCGGGACGGGTGGCGCAGTGGTCTGTGCATCCGATCATCAGATCAAGGGGGAGTGCTGGGGAACTCCAGTTCGAAACCTGCTCCGGCCCCCACTGCGTCAGGCCGTTGTGTCCTTGGGCAAGACACTTCACCCTGATTTGCACCTGTGGGTGTTGTCTACAGTACATGTATAATACCAATGTGTACTTGTAAAAGCGCCTCGATGACCTCGAGGCGTGAAGATGGACGGTGTGGCGCAGTGCAATGATCATTAGATCAAGGGGTGAAACCCGCCGCTGCTGCGTCTGTAAAGCCGGTGTGTCCTTGGGCAAGACACTTCACCTGAACTTGCTCCTGTATTGTCCACAGTATCTGACCATTGTATGTATATGTGTAATGTGTGTATATGTATAGCGCTATAATAAATGTAAGGAATTATTAATTATTATTAATCAGGGGTTTTAACACTTTTTTCCATGAAAATGATTTGTATTCAAATTCCGGGAAATTAGGAGCACAATTGTACCTTTTACTATTTAAATGTATTTGTATATTTTTGGGCTATTAAAGTGACATTTCTGGGTACTTTGTCAGTTTATGGAGCCTTGCCCACAATTCCCGGAGGTTCCAGGCCGAATTTGGGAGCTCATGCTTATGGAGGTGTCCATGTCAGGGAGACATGCTGGAGGTCTGTAGTCTGTCCTTTGGTGGTCTGTGAGGGGCCACAGAGAGGTGGTTTTCGAGGTCTCTCTCCTGGAGGTGTGAAATAACCTAAGTGCCCAAGTAATGGAGGCATGCTGGAGATCATTAGTCCGTCTTTTGGGGCTCTTGGAGGGGCCACAGCGAGGTGATTTCCCCAGTCTCTGTCCTGGATGTGTGAAATAACCTGAGTCCCCATTTCAGGAACACATGCTGGAGGTCTCTCTCCCGAGATTGGACGTCCATTGCCTCTAAATAGAGGTAAAAATAGGTCTGTCACTTTGGGTAACCGCACCACTGTCAGACGTCTCCCGAGAGTGGACGTCCATTGTCTCTAAATTGGAGTAGCAGTTCCAGCGGAGAGCCCCAAAGTTTATTTTCCCTGGCCACATCAACCAGTTCTGACTGGGGGATCCCAAGGCGCTCCCAGGCCAGCGAAGAGATATAATCCCTCCACATGGTCCTAGGTCTACCCCTTGGTCTCTTCCCAGCTGGACGTGCCTTGAATACCTCCCTAGGGAGGCGCCCAGGTGGCATCCTAACTAGGTGCCCGAACCACCTCAACTGGCTCCTTTCGACGCGAAGGAGGAGCGGTTCAACTCCGAGTCCCTCCCCGGATGACTGAACTTCTCACCTTATCCCTAAGGGAGACACCAGCCACCCTGCGGAGAAAACCCATCTCGGCCGCTTGTACCCGCGATCTCGTTCTTTCGGTCATGACCCATCCTTCATGACCAAAGGTGAGGGTAGGAACAAACATGGCCCGGTAGACAGAGAGCTTTGCCTT
This sequence comes from Pseudochaenichthys georgianus, assembly GCF_902827115.2. NCBI lineage: Eukaryota > Metazoa > Chordata > Actinopteri > Perciformes > Channichthyidae > Pseudochaenichthys > Pseudochaenichthys georgianus. The sequence continues at coordinate 11,982,998 of NC_047503.1, read as the reverse complement.
CTGGCTCAGCTCTCTTTTCGTCACAATGGTGCGGTAAAGCAACTGCAGTACTGCTCCCGCTGCTCCGATTCTCCGGCCTATCTCACGCTCCGAACTGTAGACCCCCTCCCCAACGACTACGCCTCGAAATCCGATCCATGTATATTACAAACAGGATTGGTGACAAAGCGCAGCCCTGGCGGAGGTCAACCCTCACCGTAAATGGGTCCGACTTACTGCCGAGGACCCGGACACAGCTCTCGCTTTGGGAGTACAGAGATTGGATGGCCCTGAGTAGAGACCCCCTCACCCCATACTTCCGCAGCACCTCCCACAGTAACTCCCTGGGAACTCGGTCATATGCCTTCTCCAAGTCTACAAAACACATGTAGACCGGATAAGCGTACTTCCAGGCCCCCTCCAGGATCCTTGCGAGAGTAAAAAGCTGATCGGTCGTTCCAGGACTAGGACGGAATCCGCATTGTTCCTCCTCAATCTGAGGTTCGACAATCGGCCTGACCCTCCTTTCGAGTACCTTGGAGTAAACTTTCCCGGGGAGGCTGAGTAGTGTGATGCCTCTGTAATTGGCACACACCCTCTGATCCCCCTTTTTTAAAAGGGGAACCACCACCCCGGTCTGCCACTCCTTCGGTACTGTGTCCGACTTCCACGCAACGTTGATGAGACGTGACAACCGTCAGTCCCTCAACACCCAGAGCCTTAAGCATTTCTGGGCGGATCTCATCCACCCCCGGGGCTTTGCCACTGTGGAGTTGTTTGACAACCTCAGTGACCTCCCCCCGGGAGATTGGTGTTGATCCCCTGTCATACTCCAGGTCTGCCTCCAACATAGAGGGCGGAGTTGTCGGGTTCAGGAGTTCCTCAAAGTGTTCCTTCCAATGCATCAGTTGAGGTCAACAACGTCCCATCCTTACTGTACACAGCTTGGATGGTTCCCTGCTTCCCCCTCCTGAGGTGTCGGACAGTTTTCCAGAACAACTTTGGTGCCGCCCAAAAGTCCTTTTCCATGTCTTCTCCGAACTTCTCCCACACCCGCTGCTTTGCCTCGGCCACGGATGAGGCTGCTGCCCTTCGGGCCTGTCGGTACCTTGCATCTGCCTCGGGAGTCCCCTGGGATAACAAATCCCTGAAGGCCTCCTTCTTCAGTCGGACGGGTTTCCTGACCACCGGTGTCCACCAGGAGGTTTGAGGGTTACCGCCCCTTGAGACACCTAAGACCTTGAGACCACAGCTCCCCGCCGCGGCTTCGGCAATAGAGGCTTTGAACACCGACCACTCTGGTTCAATGTCCCCAACCTCCACAGGAATGCCCGAAAAGCTCCGCCAGAGGTGTGAGTTGAAGGCTTCCTGAACTTGGGCCTCTTCCAGACGTTCCCAGTTCACCCGAACTACACGTTTGGGCTTACCAGGTCTACCACCAGATGGTGATCAGTTGACAACTCCGCCCCTCTCTTTATCGGAGTGTCCAAAACATACGGCCTTAGGTCCGATGATACGATAACGAAATCGATCATGGACCTTCCTGCTAGGGTGCTCTGGTACCACGTACACTTATGAGCATCCTTATGTTCGAACATAGTGTTTGTTATGGCCAATCCATGACTAGCACAGAAGTCCAGTAACAAACCACCACTCTGGTTCAGATCAGGGGGGGCCGTTCCTCCCAATCACACCCCTCCAAGCGTCTCCATCATTGCCCACATGTGCGTTGAAGTCTCCCAGCAAGATTAAAGAGTCCCCTTCAGGAGCCCCATACAGGACTCTTTCCAGGGTCTCCAAGAAGGCTGTATACTCTGAACTGCTGTTTGGTGCATAAGCACACACAACAGTCAGAGTTCCCCCCCCCCCATAACCCACAGGCGTAGGGAGGCGACCCTCTCATCCACTGGGGTAAACTCCAACAACGAAGCACCCAACCGGGGACTTGTGAGTATCCCCACACCCGTCCGGCACCTCACACCTTGAGCAACTCCGGAGAAGAATAGAGTCCAACCCCTATCCGGAAGTAAGGTTCCAGAGCCGACGCTGTGCGTAGAGGTGAGCCCAACCAGATCCAACTGGTAATGCTTCACCTCCCGCACAAGCTCCGGCTCCTTCCCCCCCAGATAGGTGACGTTCCACGTCCCCAAAGCCAGCTGCTGTCGCCCGGGTCTGGTCTGTCGAGACCCTCTGCTTTCACTGCCACCCTTCTGGCAGCGCACCCGACCCCATCGCTGTTTCCCGTAGGTGGTGGGCCCGCAGGACGGAGAAGCGGAGGTGTTGCCCACGTTGCTTTTTCGGGCTGTGCCCGGCCGGGCTCTGTGGCAATCCCGGCCACCAGACGCTCGCCAACGAGTCCTCCTTCTGGGCCTGGCTCCAGAAGGGGACCCCGGGCTTCCTCCGGGCCGGGTATCCTCACTTTCTGTGTCGTCTTTCATGAGGTCTTTTGAACCAATCTTAGTCTGGCCCCTTGCCTGAGACCAATTTGCCATGGGAGACCCTACCAGGAACACAAGGTTCCAGACAACACAGCCCCCAAGTTCATCAGGGCACACAAACCTCTCTACCACGGTAAGGTGCTGGTTCTTCAGAGAGGTTTTTTACTTAATAAACGTAATCTTATATCTTTTTTTTTACATTAAACACTTTTCCCGTTTTGTTTGTATACATGTTAAAATGCATATGCACAGAAAAAGGTTTTTTAAAAACTACCGTCATGGGTTGTAATTCAAACCTTCAGTCCTATCTTCACATCTTCATCTTGACTTCTTACATCTTCACTTATATTATAAAAGTATATATTTGTATACACTTTGTCATATTAACAGCATACCCACATGTAGACAGCATACCTGTGATTACTTCTACATCAATGTGTCAGAAATGTCAGGGGTTTCACCTCCTGTGTTCTTTTCCTCTTCCAAATTCAAATCTCAGTTTTGAGGTGAAGCAGCAAGCCTGACTATAAATAAAGGTTTTTTTATTCTTCTCTGAGTAGCCTCTCCCAGGCTGCACCTGCCTTCAAGCCGCATGTAATGCCTCCTTCAATAGGATTGGAAGTCTGGTGAGCAAGTAAGCTCTGCACACATGACTGCAATCGGAAATACCTTTGCCTCATCTGTGCTCTCAGCCCTCCCTTCCTCTGACTCGTTCCAACTCCTGCCGCCAAACTCTGCTGCGGAAACTCTCCTCTCTACTCTCTCATCCTCTCTGGACTCTCTCTGTCCTCTCACATCTCGGCAGGCTCGTCAGTCCCCTCCTGCTCCCTGGCTAAATGACGCACTGCGTGCTAATGGAACCGTCCTTAGGGCAGCAGAGCGGAAACGGTGGAAATCCAAACACCACGACGACCTCCTAACCTATCAGGCTCTCCTCTCCTCTTTCTCTGCTTCGATCTCTCAGGCAAAAAGCACTTTCTTTCAAGATAAGATCCAATCTTCCTATTCCAATCCTAAAAAACTATTTTCCATCTTCTCCACCCTCTTGGACCCTCCCAAAGCCCCTCCCCCCTCCTCACTTCTGTCAAGCGACTTCGTTAACCACTTTGAAAAAAAGGTTGATGATATTCGCTCTTCTTTTTCTGACTCACCTTTACTCACCGATGGGTCACCAGACCCTCCTTCCACCCGCACACTAACCTCCTTTTCCCCTCTCTCGCCAAGTGAGGTTCTTACCCTCATTACCTCTGCCCGCCCTACCACCTGTCCTCTGGACCCTATCCCTTCAAACCTCCTTCAGACTATCGCTCCTGATATTCTACCGTTTCTCACCCATTTCATCAACACTTCTCTAACTTCTGGTCACTTTCCAAACAGTCTCAAGGAGTCAAGAGTAAACCCTCCCCTAAAGAAACCCGCTCTCAACCCGTCTGATGTTATAAACTACAGGCCTGTCTCTCTCCTCCCGTTCCTGTCTAAAACACTTGAACGCGCTGTCTTTAAACAACTCTCCTGTTATCTCCATCAGAACAACCTTCTGGATCTGCACCAGTCTGGTTTCAAGGCAGGTCACTCCACAGAAACTGCCCTCATTGCTGTCACTGAGGAACTGCACACTGCTAAATCAGCCTCCCTCTCCTCTGTCATCATCCTTTTGGACCTGTCTGCTGCATTCGACACGGTGAACCATCAAATCCTCCTTCGCACTCTCCAAGAACTTGGAGTTTCAGGCTCTGCACTTTCTCTCCTCACCTCATACCTCAAAGACCATACCTACAGGGTAACTTGGAGAGGGTCCGAGTCCGACCCTTGTCAATTAACTACAGGGGTCCCTCAGGGCTCTGTTCTTGGTCCCCTCCTCTTCTCCCTATACACAAACTCGCTCGGATCTGTCATTAGCCCGCATGGTTTTTCATACCACTGCTACGCTGACGACACCCAATTAATTCTGTCCTTTCCCCCGCTCAGAGACCCAGGTCGTCGCACGCATCTCTGCTTGTTTAGCTGACATCTCTCAGTGGATGTCCGCTCATCATCTCAAGCTGAACCTTGACAAAACTGAACTGCTTTTCCTTCCGGGAAAAGATTGTCCCACTCTTGACCTGACAATCAACATCGGCACCTCTGTTGTTTCCCCGACTCAGACTGCAAGGAATCTGGGTGTGATCCTAGATAACAACCTGTCCTTCACTGCAAACATCGCTGCTACAACCCGTTGCTGCAGATACACGCTTTACAACATCAGGAAGATACGTCCCCAGCTGACCCAGAAAGCGACGCAGCTTCTGGTCCAGGCTTTCGTCACCTCACGCCTAGACTACTGCAACTCCCTCCTGGCTGGTCTACCTGCATGTGCCATCCGACCTCTGCAGCTCATCCAGAATGCAGCGGCTCGTCTGGTCTTCAACCTTCCTAAATTTTCCCACACCACGCCGCTCCTCCACTCCCTTCATTGGCTTCCGGTAACTGCTAGAATTCACATCAAGACACTGGTACTTGCGTACCATGCTGCAAATGGATCTGGCCCTTCCTACATCCAGGACATGGTTAAACTGTACACCCCAGCGCGTGCTCTACGCTCTGCATCAGCCAAACGACTCGCTGCACCCTCGCTGCGAGGGGAACCCAAGTTCCCATCAGCAAAAACACGTGGGTTTGCTATCCTAGCTCCAAAATGGTGGAATGAGCTCCCCATTGACATCAGGACGGCAGAAAGCTTAGACACCTTCCGGCGCAGACTGAAAACTCATCTCTTTCGACTCCACCTCGAGCGATAGAATTACTAACAAAGAACTGCTAACAGAGTACTTATATACTAATAAAGGACTGGCTTATCTATAGCCAGTTGAGTAGCACTTGAAATACTTGGCTCTATGAAACCTGATGTACTTATATGATTCTGTTTTCTTCAAGGTTGTGTCTTCCTGGTCGAATGTACTTATTGTAAGTCGCTTTGGATAAAAGCGTCAGCTAAATGCAATGTAATGTAATGTAATAATGCGGGAATGTGAGAGCAGACAGGTGTCCGTGCTTGAATTTATCAACAATGTTGTAACCGTGTGCAGGAATGGCAGGGGCAGAAACACAAAAGTCTCACACATACATACACACACATACACACATATACACACATGCGCACACACACACACATACACACAGAAGGCCCAGACAGGTGCATATGACCTACAATTTCCACACTTTTCTTAGCCCCTGGGTGGTCATTGAAAATGTGTTCAGTGTTCAACAATGCTTGGATATAAACATACGTATAATCCCAGGTATACGAATATATATATACCTACATCCATATATACATTATCCATAATGTCTGTTATAATTACCAAAGACAACGGGGAAAATATAAAGTAAATAACTAAAGAAAAGAAAATGAAATAGAAATAAATTTCTTGAGACATACAGGCTCTGGCAGCTTTATCATATTGACTTGTTGTGGTACACACCTGAGCTCTGTTTATATTACAGGCCTACCAATATCCGGTTCCCTGACACTGTGTGTGTTTGTGTGCTGAGGGGTCAGCGTGGTGTGTTTGCATTCAGATGCGAGCAGACCCAATAACCCTGCACGACTTGCGCCTTCACCTCCTTCATTTCCTGTCATAATAACAATCAACACATTTTGGAAACCAAATGCTACTGTAAGGGAGATCTTCTAAAGTAAAAATAACTTGGTTATAAGTAACAGGGTACAAAAGTGTACATACCTAAATTACCAAAAGTAAAAGTTCTTATTTCAGTATTACACATTTCACAATCACATTTCCTTTCTTCTTTTGCACTTAATTATTAGTATTATTATTTGTTTGCAATCACTATTGATTTCATAGTATGTGTGTATAATAAGAGTATTACACCTTTAACCCAGCTGTTAAAGGTGTTTTTTTTTACTTTGTATACTTTTTGGTGCCTTACCAATAATGATGTATCATTATTTATTAGTTGATTTTATTTTTGCATTAATAACCTAAGTCTGCAAAGTACTAACTAAACTAAAGTAAAATATATTAAAATGTCACTATGGAGTTGGGTACAAGTAGTATAATGTGAAGTACAAGTACCTCAAATGCTGACCTAAAAACGTACTTGAGTAAATGTACTTTGTTACATTCCAACACTAGAAATAAAACAGTTCAGATTAAATATAGTCGAAAAGAGCATGAAAAATGATTATGTGTCTATGGGTGTGTGTGTGTGTGTGTGTGTGTGTGTGTGTGTGTGTGTGTGTGTGTGTGTGTGTGTGTGTGTGTGTGTGTGTGTGTGTGTGTGTGTGTGTGTGTGTGTGTGTGTGTGTGTGTGTGTGTGTGTGTGTGTGTGTGTGTGTGTGTGTGTGTGTGTGTGTGTGTGTGTGTGTGTGTGTGTGTGTGTGTGTGTGTGTGTGTGTGTGTGTGTGTGTGTGTGTGTTGACAGATGGACAGGCAGAAATAGCCGGCAGGTGAGAGTGAGATGTGGAGAGAGAAGATGGAAGAGAGCAGCTTTCAGATTGAAACGAGTGAAATGCAAGAAGTGAGACTGACAAACAATTTAACGGTGGATTTGTTAAGACAACAATAAACTGGAGTTCATTATTCAACATCACTTCAGTGCCACTGATGTATTTGTCTGAAATTAATTACCTGAGTGGTAATAAATGAGCAGTAGGTCTACCGGTTATTTTTTTCATATTACACACACCATTAACCCATGCCCAGGAAATGTGTTGTTGCTAAAGATCATCCATCATGCATTGCCAATATCAGTTTGAAATGAGACACACTGGTACTGCCTGTTATGCTGCCTTGTAAAAATAGAAATGTTGTTATGTTACCCAGGTCCATATTGCTAAATATTAATTTAGTCAAATTAACAGTTTGATATGTTGGGAGAATACTATTCACAAATTATAAAGCTCCAGCCAGCTAGCTTAGCGTAACACAAAGACCGGAAAATACGAAACAGCTATCTCACAAGATGCTAAATAGTGAGCTTTAGAAGTGTTTGGAAACCAATTTTGTCAAATGTTTGCACAAGGCATTTTTCGTTTTAGATGGGAAAAAAACATACTGCTCTCACTTAATATTACAGTAAGCGACAGCCAGCTAGCTTAGCACAGCTAAAGGTTGCTCATAGAAATATTCAGTTTTCTCTGCAGTAGGCTGTGCAGTGTCACATTTATGATGCATACATAGGAGCAGTGGCGGCTGGCCCATAGGGGCGCTAGGGGCGCCGCCCACCCTCTTCCCACATGTTTGATTGTCATTAAAAATAAATAAAAATATATATTTAAAAAAATATATATATATATATCATTTTTTTTTAATGAACAAGGTAAATATTATATAATTGGTATCAGTAAAATGTATAATCTACAATAAAATCTCGTTTAAAATTGTTTTACAATGTCTAAAGTTACTGATAAATCACATGTTTCCTGCCTGGCCGCAGCGTGTATCATTACCCTCTCTCGTCCGGGTGGTAGAAAGGAGCCCTCAGCCAGAGCAGCAGCAGCCAACAAGCTGACTGTTGCTATCTGTAAACTATGCCGCCGAAACATAATTTCAGCCAATCAGCGTCGTCAGATCTGATGCTCAAAGGGCGCCCTGTCAGCGCCCTGGCCTGTGTGTCTGTGAGTTGTTTGGACTCGTATCCAAGGTTGTCTGCAGGTGGAGACTCCGGTGCTAGTGGATCGCCGGAGCTGTAGATTAACATTTACATGCTTATTGTAGTTGTATAAGGGCAATGCCTGTAGCACCATGGAGCATATGTGTGGGCTGGACCTGTATTTTACAGGAAAGGAGTGAGCAGAGGGTGGAGTTGTCGATTCTTGTTCAGTTGCTCGCATTGCTAAAGAGACGCGCTACCATGGAAACCAAACAATGGTGTAGCTGTATTAAAGTCTGAGTGGAAACAGTCGTGAGTAAATCTGATTTTGTCAGAAATCGGGAGAAATATGACCCCGGGAGGAAACCGGGGAGAGGGCAATGAAATCGGGAGTCTCCCGCGAAAATCGGGAGGGTTGGCAAGTATGACACACACACACGCACACACACACATACATAATGTTCGTATTTAGTCCTGATTTTAAATGGGAATTAAATCATTTGAGTGTTCCCAAAGCACCAGTGTTCTGCAGTTTGTGTGGGCCTACTGTACTGTTGCACAGTGTTGGAAGATTCATAGCTAACCACACTGAAGATTATGGATTATCTCATATTTTTAAGCCTCAATTTGTCCTCCCCCCCTCTAACATCACCAGATAATTTAAGGGGTAATTTCTCAAAAATGTCTTCCGGGGGAGGATCCCCCAGGACCGCCTTAGTATGGTTTGGTCCCTATTTCCATAGCCCCACCAACAATATTTTCCACCAGCCGCCACTGCATAGGAGTGCCAATCGTGTTATCTAACTGAATAGGTTGAAATATTCCTTTAAAGCAGTTAATCCTCTCAAGAAAAATAGCAGTACATTGTTTAGGTGATTTGGGGAAACAGCCCTATGATATTATGGTATACCTGTAACACAAGCACCACAATCTTAAAAACAAACTCCCATAACCTTAGCACCACATCTAAGCTGTCCTTCTCGACTTTTCCACCATGTAGTGATTCACTGCTCCTTTTTTGCTTTTACACAGCCAACATATGGGCAGCTTTATGTTGTTTAAAGAAAAAAACAGTCATATGCAAATAAAAGGGACCTTTCATTTTTTGTCCATGTTTAAATATATGGTTAGACGAGAAATCAAGTAGTTGTAAAGTTGTTTAGCCTCGTGAAATAAAAAAAGTAGTATTCCAGAGCTAGCTTACAGACATAAAAGCTGATAAGCATAAGCAATGTTACATTCAGTATTTCCTGAGATAAGATAAAACAAGAAAAGATGGGATTCCTAAAGTATGTTAGGATTTCCTCTAGTCATTCACATTTAGGAAAAGCCTATCTTCATATCTCATTTTAGGATAGGACGTTTCTGTAACACAGCCCCAGGAGGCGACGCTAATTTAGCACCTAGCATGCTTTCTCCCTTCAGTCACACATAGTCAGCGCTTGTTGTTTATCGAAGCTTGGCCTTTTAATGATGAAGACAAATGAGCTCATTATTAAGTGCTTGGATGTACGCGTGAGATTAAGTGTGTTTGTTTTCACCTGCGTCTTTCGCTCTACTGTATGTTCTCATGTGTATAAGTGTGTTTTGCGCGTGTGCATGTTTGTGCTTGTGTATGTGTGTATGCAAATGTCTAACCTTTACCTTGTTAAAGCCCCATCTCACGAGGTTAATTGCTTCATTTAGCCTCGATTGTTGAATTTCCCCCAATTTTTAAGCTCAGCACTCTATTGTCTCCTGGCTGTGTGTGGGCCACGGTGTGTGTTCTTGCTCATGAGTGTATTAAGCCCTCATGATCATCATCAGCAGAGTGCGGGGGAGGGGCTCGCTACCCACACTTTCTATTTAATTGTATTACCAGCCCATATGGCCGCGGTGTACTTTTTGATTTCTCATCATGTGCAGCTATTATCAGACGCTGTTCATTTGCTAAGCGTATTTACAATAAGCGTGATACTGTCATGCATGAGAGAGACATTGAAGACAGACTATGAAACTAAATTAACGCCTAACTGCAATTTAATCTAAAGAGATCATTTGGGAATACATTTACAACTAATGGCGTGTTTATTAGCAGAGTCATGCTTGGGAATTGTTGCATAATGGGGCTCGGGTAGTTTTCCTGGAAAGCACATAGTTTTCTTGGCTATGCTGCAGTTTTGTCACTGGACATTAGGGGGTGCTAAGACACAGCCCCCCTGTCATTTATGGAAAACATGAGAAATAAAAAAGCAGATTCAGGAAATGTCTGAAAAAATCACGATATGAGACACTGTTATGAATCCCTCCACTTTATTTATCAACCAATGGTCACAAAGTCACCATACAAAACCAACTTCCAACATGGAACTGCATTGGAATGTGATTATTTTTTACCACGCACACACACACACACACATTCAATACCAACATTAAATACAATTGTTTTTATAAAATAAAGGGGCAGAGGAATAAGAGACACATTAAGTGATATTAAGACATGCAGTGAGAAATATAAAAAATAGACATTTGTTTTTTTTCTGTACAAACATACATGGACACATATAAATATATATAAGTAAAAAAGAGTGTATTTTTAAAATACAAAGGTCAAATTGTACAGTTACATTCCATGATAACAAAACATCGTTTCCACTAACACTGTACAATAGTGTACACCGTAAAAAAAAAGAAGCAGAAATTAGATAACACAACAGTTGGTTCCTCCCTGTGGAGTCTGTTCACGCTGCTGTAAACATTACAAATGAAGAAAGGGTACAGTTCTTGTTGGCGGATTTCCATTTGAAATCACTAATTCGCGCAACTTTCACAGAGACGGTAATAACAGCTGAGCAATCTGTTCTTGGAGCGCTCGCTTTGATGCCTTTAAGTCATGTTGATCCCTACTTCAGTGCCGTGTTTTTCACTTTTTCTCTGGGAGTCCTGTTCGCACTGAGAGGTATCAAGGATATTTGGTAAAAAACAAACAAGACAGGCATTACAGTGAACGAGAAAACAGTCATCATGACTGTCATATATGTTGGCACAAAGAGCAAGCAGGATGTTGTGAAATGCAAAACCATGCTATGCCTCCTCTCTAGTTCTGCCGGACATCCTGCAGCAGCTTGTTGATCTCGTGCACCAGCTCGCTAGCGTCCATGCCGGGCTCGTGGCGGCTTTCACTTCGCTTGCCTCCCTGATGGAAGACGCCATCGAAGTCGTCTTCCTCGTAATTCTCCGGGATCTCCTCCATGGCCGGCAGCCATTTGAGGTGCGGTGGCTGTCCATTGGTGGAGGTGGAGGTGGAAGTGGAGGATGAGGAAGGAGAGGGGGTGACGTGATTGTTTCCCATACTTCCACTTCCGGGGTTAAGGTAGTGGGTGTTGGCCGCCCATGCAGCCACACCCGGAGGGTAAGCGGGGGCTTTCCCACCCGGCAACAAGCCTCTGCGGTTGTCCTGAGGAACAGTGTTGTTACTGTGGTTACCTGCGATGTTGCCACCGCGCCCGCTTCCCCTCTCAGCGGTCGACGAGGACGAAGGCGGGCTGGTTTCAGTGCACTCTGCGTACGAGTCCATGTTAGGGGGGAGGAGCCTCTGGAACACAGAGTTCATCTCGGTGAGGAGGGAACCAGCCCCCCCTCCAGCAGCCGCACAAGCGTCGCTCCCATCTCCGGGGACCCCCGCCTCTTCGCTGCCGGGCTCCTTGCCGAAAGTGGAGAAGCTCTTGCGGCGCTCCGAATCTACAGAGGACTCGTCATCGTCGAGCTGCTGGGGCTGCTGGGAGGACTCCTCCCCGGGGATGTACATGTTGTTGCGGTAGTCACAGGAAGCAGGCGAGGTAAGGGGGGGCATCCAACACTGGTCAGAGTGTCCCAGGACGCGACATTCATCCGTGCACAGTCTCATAGCTGAAGAAAAAAAAGGACATAGTTAGGACCAGCTTGAAAAGCTTTTTTTAATGACTAGAACAGAACAATAAATAGAGGAGAAAAACAGAGAATGACAAAGCAAAAACAAGCAACAGATAATAAATAATGTTCAAAATTCTGGGGTTTGTTAAAACGTGGTGCTTTGGTAAAACAAGCTTATTTGTTCATGAAACCTGAGACTGTGGTAAGGAGGGGTAAGGTGTTTTTTGTATGTAATATTCTGTCCTCATACATTTGTTGGAAATAAGTAATCCAGCATGAAAAAAAACCTTTAAAATGCCAAAAATGTAATAAATCCTTTTTGATTTTGCTCTTAGTCAACTAAGACAGCGAAACTCAAGGATCCTCACAAACGATGTCCTTTTGCCAACACTATTGATTACCCCATGTACAAAACATGTTCAATATTTCATACATAAGGGCTCTTTCATTGACCTCAAGATCACAACAGGTACTGGTTTCCTTTTTTCTCATTATCTCTACATATCCCTGCTTGGAAGACCATATTGGTGATATGTACAGCTGACGGCACAGATACCAGGGCAGTGCCAGGTAAGAAAACAGTTTGTGGAACTGGATAAATAAATGAATAATTGCGAGAAGCCTCCCAAATGGCATTCCAGGCAGATGTTAATGTAATATTTGGCTGCTCTGCCAAGCATGCCCGCATCTCCTGAATATACTCGGCTGAGGCAGAGATTCGCTTGTTTTGTTCTTTTATCATATCTAGCATGAATAGCCACATTTGCCCATCTAAATAGAAAAATCTAAACAAATTAAATCTGTAGAAGAGAAAGAGGGATAATCCTCCCTCTCGGCTTATCATCTCCTTCCCCTCCCCTTTTTTTCATATTAGCATAAGAGCCAGAGGAAGGGAAGAGGAGGTAGGAAAGAGGTGCAACACCTCCAAGTCTTTCTCAAAGGGAGAAGAAAAAAAGAGATACTGAAACACTGCCCATGTCTGCCACCCCTCCCTTTAGCAATCTCGATAAAGATAGAGAATGCATTAACAAGTACAGAGGAGCGTGAGACGCCGAGGAGCTCTCAGGCATGTAGGAGTGCCGGAGACACGGACGGCGTAAGTGAGGGAGAGGGAGAATAACATCATTCTAAAAGCAATTACTATGAATTCTCCTCAGTTCAGACATGAAAGCGCACCACTGTCACTCACCAGGGGGGTAAAAAAAGAAAAAAAAACACAGACGCGTACCGCTGAGTGACAGGCGACTCATCTCCTCTCCGGGGAGGATTTTACAGACACGACTCTAACTTAAGGGCACACACTAAGATACACAAAGACACACACAAACAGCCAAACACAATGTAACCCTCCTCGGTGTGATAACGAGCGTGGAAATGAGGGCTGTGTGGAAGAATGGGCCTCAGCACAATGGGGATTGTGTTGGGAACAGGATGAATGGAGTGGCTGTAAAGGCAGGTGTACAGCCAAATAATGGGTTTAGGCCTGTGGTTGTCTATGGCGATCAAATGTGTCAGGAACAAGGTGGCCAGACTCTGGGTGTGGTCCGGGGATAATAGCTAATTTCACCGATTATGATTTGGTCTTGGAATCTGAGAAAAAACTCAATCTTGTCATTTTAACAGATTTGGAATATACTGAAGCCCTCAGAGGCAAGAGATGTTTTTTTATTTTGGGGATTAAATATCTAAGTCTAAGCAATTGTTTGGGTTTCTTCTGAGTTTTTCCTTGTCTGCTGCAATGGTCTTGTGACTGAGGGTGTCGTATGCTGTACACAGTGTAAAGCCACCTGAGACAAATGTGTAATTTGAGATATTTGACTGCATACATAATATTGATTGATATGTCCAATTGTAATGGTTTCATCTTCTGAGCAGGTACAAAAAAGATTTTCCCGGACCTTTTTTCCAAATGAAATGTTAAATCTATGAAAAAAAGGAGTAAAGAAGTTTGGGCCCATATTATTAGTATGTGTTGTTGTAATACTCAGTTTGGCCACAAGAGGCGGAAGTGCACCACTTCCCCAATGTTCCAAGTAAGGATAATAAAACTACATGTAGCCTATTATTCTGGAGGAGTTTTAACATGTTAAGACATTTATTTTAGTGTTGAGATGAGAGACTGTCAGGATGAGAAGGTGACGTAAGTTTCAGCTCACCTGGGTGGAGTCGATGGTGCATTTCGAGGTGTATGAGGTCAGAAAAGCCCTCCCCCAGCATCAGCCTGTCCACAGGGGATTCCCGACCCATGTCACAGTCACTGTCCCCCGCCTCGCTGTCCCCACGGCCACTGTCCTTCAGGCTGAACTTGTCCATGTCTTGTAATGCATATCTAAGAGGGACAAAAAGAAAAATCATGAACAAATATAAGTATCAATCTGTCGGAGAGATCTGAAAAACAATGTTTTGCCAATACAAAGTCAGGAAGCGTTATGTGTTGCTGGTAGAATCAATCTCAGAGGACACTGATGACAGGAAGGAATCAATCATTTAAAAACGTAAGGCTGCTCCTGGAGTCTGTCATGTATCTAGACAACACTCAGGCCCATAAATCCTAAAGGCAGGTAGATCCCTCAATAAATCTATCATAACAGCCACGAGGGGCAACAATAAATCTATCAACCAGAGATCATAAGGGGAGAATATGATGAAAGTAATGATGCTTTGCAACCTGAACCCATTTTTTTTTTAAATTGACTTTCAGATATGTGTCGCACACTTTTGAAACTGAATGACATTGGTGTGATAACTGAAATATGACAACACAAAAACATTTACACGCCTTCAAATTATGATCTACATGTAACTGAGCAACTGACAGGCACAACTGAACAACAGGTTGTTGGAACATGTAATATACAATGAAAAACAAGGGTTTGAAAAGTAAACAAAAGATAATCTTTCAGGGGGAGATGGACTGAGTGATTGGGGTAAATTACCTGTAGCTGCGGGAGTATTTGTTGCCACGGAAACTGGGTCTGGGCTGGTACTGGCCCTGATGGAGCATGGACAGAAGCTGTGAGACTTGCTACATCCAAAAAAAATAACAAAACAAAGAAAAAATAAAGAAAAAAAGGAAAAACGAAAAAAGGGGGGTTGAAAAACAGATGGGAATTGAGGAGGAGAAAAAAAAGAAGGGAGACAACACAAAAGACAAAATAATGGATGAGTAAACACAAAATGGATGATGGAGAGGCAGCTGAAATGGTCGAGACAAAATGGATGATGTTTAAACTAAATATTAAAAAAAGAGATTGGCGGGGGGGGATTCTATGTAAATATGGAGACATATGACTGAGGGGGTGAGTCAGGTGGTTATGATGGAGGTAATGGTGACGGGGTGCAAACAAGGTAAAGACAAAGACACATCTATAATCATCAACAGTTTTAATGAGTCACTTTGAACTACGGGCAGTGTTGATTAAGCCGCTGTCACACATGGAGATGAGTTAATTTGCTCAAACGGATACAGCTGTGTGTGTGTGTGTGTGTGTGTGTGTGTGTGTGTGTGTGTGTGTGTGTGTGTGTGTGTGTGTGTGTGTGTGTGTGTGTGTGTGTGTGTGTGTGTGTGTGTGTGTGTGTGTGTGTGTGTGTGTGTGTGTGTGTGTGTGTGTGTGTGTGCTCGCTCACCTCCACTGGTGGAGTTGCGTGTGCCAGTTCCAGGGCGAAGCTCTCTGGAATGTGATTGGACGAGATGGTCACCAGGCTGTTTAGTGACTGGTGGCTGTGGTGGTTCTGCCGGCTCCCCATCTGGGCTCGGTCCATGGGGGGCGTGTCCGACGGCGAGCGGTGGTGAGCTCTGATTGGCAGCGTGCCGTTCACCGTGGGAACAAGGGTGATGTCACCTTTGTGGATTTGGCGGGCAGGCTTCTTGGGATGGTGCTGGTGGGTGGATTCTGCCACCCTGCAGTTGTACGAGTGCCTCGTGTCCTTCTTCTCCCGGTTACAGTGGGCGGCGAACACAACCATGATGACCAGGAGCACGGTGCAGATGGCTCCCAGGGAGATGATGATGATCAGGGAAGCGTCGAGGGAAGACTCCCCCTGGTCCATCACCTGGACGTGATTCTCCATGTTCTCATGGAGGATGATTTTAAGAGCCGCCTTAGCACTGAGGTTCTCCCTACCCTGATCTCTAACCACCACAGTCAACTCAGCGTGTTCATGGGGGAAGTTCTCCAAACTTGCGTTGGCGTGGATTTCACACGTTCTTGGGTCAATCATGAAGAATCCTTCCTCGTTGCCACTGAGGATGGAGCAGATGAGCTCGGCGTTGACCCCGGTGTCGCGATCAGTCGCCCTAATAGCGGTTACTAAGTGTCCGGCCTCTGTGAACTTTGACGCAGGCACGTCAGCAGTGAAGTTCCACAGCTGGGGGACCACGATGACCGGAGGGTTGTCGTTTTCATCCAGAATGTTCAGAATTACCGTGGCGTTGCTGACCAGCGGTGGTTTCCCCGCGTCTTTGGCTAGCACAACAAAAGTGATGCGACTAACGTCCTCACGATCAAATGTGCGCAGAGCATAGATCGCGCCATTGGAGGGGTCAATAGTGACGTAGGTGGAGATGGAGCTCCCATGAACAGAGTTCTCCAAGATGGAGTAGCTCACCTGTCCATTGTTGTCCAGATCAGGATCAGTGGCCATGATGGAGGTCAGATACGCTCCAGGGGCATTGTTTTCCGATTTAAATATCTCATACTGACCCTTCTCGAACCGTGGGGGGTTGTCATTTTCATCAGTCACATGCACAGTAAAATGTTTGACAGTAGAGAGACTAGGGGTCCCTCGGTCCTCGGCCACCACTGTTAGACTGAACTCTGACCTCTTTTCTCGATCCAGGGACACATTTGTCAAAATCATGTAGTTGTTCTCATAGGATTTCTGAAGTTTGAAATATCCTTGACCGTGAAGCTTGCAGTCCACCTCACCATTCAGC
This sequence comes from Pseudochaenichthys georgianus, assembly GCF_902827115.2. Lineage (NCBI taxonomy): Eukaryota > Metazoa > Chordata > Actinopteri > Perciformes > Channichthyidae > Pseudochaenichthys > Pseudochaenichthys georgianus. The sequence continues at coordinate 11,966,159 of NC_047503.1, read as the reverse complement.
CCAGAGTCCAAGTCCTCCACCCTAACTAGCGCTACAAACGTGTCCAAAGGAGAAGCCTCAGATATGTAAGCTGCGTCCCCATTCCCTTGAGAGGACATGAGATTGATGCTTATGTCAGGTTTATTGTCATTCACGTCCACCAGTTTGACCAGGATCTTGCAGTGAGCTGGCATGGAGTTGGGACCCATATCCTGTGCTTGGACATCAATGTCATACGAGTTAACAGCCTCATAGTCCACGCGCCTGATGAGAGTCAGACGGCCACTGTCAGGATTAATCTTGAATGTCTCCATTATTTTGGGGGACACGTGACTGCTGAATGAGTAGACTATTTTGGCGTTGGTGCCGTCATCCGCGTCAGTGGCGTTCAGGTCAATGATCAGTGTGCCAACAGGTGCGTTTTCTGGGAGATTTATGACATATGATGACTTTTCAAAAATTGGGCTGTTGTCGTTTGAGTCACTGACACTGATTTTAAGCAGGGTCGAACCTGTTCTTGGGGGAACGCCCCGATCAGAAGCCGTGTATTTAAGTTCATACCCGGAGCGCACCTCCCGATCCAACTCCCTGAGCACCACCAGCTCTGCATATTTAGCCCCGTCAGTCCTGGACTGGATATCAATCTTAAAGAAGTTGTTGGGCTCTAAGGCATACGTGTATAGTGCGTTTTCCCCGACATCAGGATCTGTGGCGCTGTCCAGGGGAATGCGCGCACCCACAGCCGCGCTCTCAGAGATGTCAATGGGGATAACGGCACGGGCGAACAAGGGTGCGTTATCGTTGATGTCCAACACTTCCACCTCGACGTGAAAAAGCTGCAAGTGCTCCGTGGGGAGCGTCAGCACGTCAAATTGAATAGAACAGTTGAGATTCTTTTCACAGAGTTTCTCACGGTCAATTTTGGTCCTGATGCTGATTTCTCCGTCCTGCTCGCGCACCGTGAGGAAAGACGAGCCCCCCCTCTGCATGGCTCTGAAGCGCAGCGACACGGAGCTCGGAAGTTTTGCCACAACATCCGCGACATCTTCTTTCAAATTGGCAATAACCGTGCCAACCTTCTGCTCTTCGTGAATCTGGTATTTCAATGTCTTACTGGTGACGTGTTGAGTCGCCATTGCCAAAACAGCCACAACTTTCCACATTCTTGTCACAAATAGTCCTTGCATTTTTCCTGGTTGCATTTCTAGCTGAAGCGAAACACAAATCCCCCGAAAAAACTCCAACCGCAGTCCCAGTTTTAACTTACTAAATGCTGTGCTCCTTCAATCAGCAGCTGCATGTCTCTCCGCGCAGCGAGGAGGAAAAACATTCAAATTCAAAAGATAAACTCGCTCAAGTTGTTCTAATCTTCAAAAGACATCCAAATGTACGTCTGCCTGCCTCCTTACAGATATGTTACGCGCGTCCAGTGTGCGCGAGGAGCATCTGAATGCCACTGAAATCTGTGCGCTCTTCCTCCCTCTCTTCCCTGCGTCTGCTCTGTGCGCCGTGCGCTCTCCTTCACTGCCTCACTCCGTTTGAGCTGCCTCTGCATACAGACTTGCCCAAAAATAACCCGCCTCTAACCAGTACATCAGCCCCGGCCTCCCTTTTCACATGTCGGGAAAGACAAACGCTTCTCAAATCAAAAGCTGGCCACTCAAACTCCAGAGGAGAGAGGGAAGGAGGCGCAAGAGGGGAGGCAATGGGGGGATTAAAAAAAAAACACCCCGCCCTGTGGGGTTCACTCACCCTACTTCTCAGAGTAACGATCATGCCCTTACAATGGACAAGGGAGAAAATAAACTGAAGAAGAAAACATTCATTGAAAAAGCTTATCCTGCCGTTTTTCACAGCTATAAAACCACAGGAAGGTTTATGAGTTCCTCGCTTCAGGTCTGTTCTCCCCAGACAGCATGGAGACGCACATAGTCTAAATAACCGTTAGACAAAGATAAAGCCACCTCAATCACCAGCAGTGTCACCCACCACCTTTAAAGCATTGATAGGCACACTTTTGTTATAGCACCCACAACCTATCCACAAACAGCTGACTGGCACTGGGTTGCAGGGCATTGTATATGCATGCCTTATAATGTATTTGGTCTTCACTTTCAAGTGGCAGCTGACTACCCCTCTTCTTCATGCACAGGCACTTTGTGCTGTATGTTTGAAGTGAACAAATTATGTGTTCACATGCGTCTCATCTGTGGCTGTCTGTGTGGGTGCAGAGTATAAGCCGGGTAAGCTGTGTGGAGAATCGCGTTGAAAGGCAGCCGGACTCTAATGAATGCCTTTAAATAGTTGGTCACGCCGAGGAACAGCTCTGTCCCCGTGCACAAATCTGTTCAACATCACTTCAAACTCCCTGCAGGAAGGAGGGTTTTTTGATAACGAGCGCAGCAACAAAAAACAACTCACCAGCTTGGATTATATTTTTTTAAACAGATCAATGAAGAAATTAAATGAGAGAAAGAAAGGAATGAGGGGAGAGACATCTAAGGTTTCACAATTGTGCACAACTGGGACCTCACATTCTTGAGACCATCTGGAGCAGTTTGTTTGGCACAAGGACCCGGCGATTACAGCCAACCAAACAAGGCTCAAACAGAGCCCCAAAACCCCACACAACTGGAAATTATTGTCACGGGAATAGTAAAAGATCCCCCCCCACCTCCCCCAACTGCCATCACATATTTCGTCATGTGCACGAGCTTGCGCGCGTCAAAGACAGTTAGAGAGGATAAAAACATGCGCTCAGCTAATAGGGACTTCAGTTATTGCAATAACAGCTTCATAAATATTCAAATGAAATACTATAGCAGGTGAGTTGGGAGATGAGACGCAACTGTATACGACCATCTGTGGCAGAACTCCCAGAACAAGCACCCCCCGGAAGAAGACTACAACTCATGACTGCCCCGCTCACCCTCGCTGATCGCTTAGCTGAAGTAATTTCCCAGGCAATGATTTGGGAGACCATAATTGGAATAGACAGATACGGAATATGCAAAAACAAATGAATAATTTACCACCAGCTGCTACCAACTGGCTTCATGAGCAATGTAATATGTAAAACTAAGCAGGACTAGATGTTATCCATTTGAACAGCGTGATTTAATGTGGGCTCATCTTCTAAGGAAACAAAACAATATCTTATTAAATATTCGAAAACGTGCACGGACACGGGTTTTTTTTAAACCCAGGAGCCTTAAATTGGTGGAAAAACCTTTATTCCCCTCTCCCTGTTCATGTCAGCAAAATGTTTGCATTCACGCCTCCTTCTTTTGCACATCTTTCACCATAGTGGTATTTAAACAGGTTTGATACGGGCGCCTAACATTTCCATAGCTACGAATGCTCACAATGCAGTAATGCAATTATGCCCTGCGTCCCAGAGAAGCTAATCACATTTGGAGAACAAAGTCCGCTCTGGAGTTTCTGGAAGAAGGGGAGCAAAAGAAAGAGTCGGAGGGGGTGGAGGTGAGAGTGGGGCGCGCGGGGGTCTTAAACACGGCGCGGAATAAAACAATTAATGTATAGAGCGAGGGGGTATAATCTAAGTAAAAAGCAGATGGAGACTTAATACATTTAGGCACGCTACATAACCAGAGGAGCCGAACAAACATGGCCTTTTGGGCGCTTAAGAACTCCAATAATCAAGGCGAAAAATATTCATCCTCAGCAGCAACAGGTGCAATACTCTTGTACGTTTTTTGTTTAACTTCTCCTTCTCCCGGGCTCCACCAAGATCATTTTATTGATCCATAGGTTGCTCTGAGGCCCAGATCTCCACACATACAACAAAAGGCGATCAGCACTAAACAAACAAACAGCTCTGGCTGCAGCTCCCCTCATTATCGCCTCCCTGTGCCGGGGCCTTGTCGCCATAAAGTGATAGTGTGAATTAAACGTCTGTCGTGAACATTCATGGCAATATTCTCTCCTTCCCTCCCAGCAGCAGGTGGGGCGGCCATAGTAAAATGCGTCTCTAGACCCCGGTTCATATTGGAGTCAAGAGGAATGTGTGTGTGCTTTTGGGTTGTAAAGGCACGTGAGCATCTGTCGCCTCGTCTGCCCGCTCATTGTCACTTATTCAATTAGCGGCGATTTGGTGGTTTCCATTTCAACGTTGGGGGGTGTTGGACCACAGAGAAGGAGTTTGCTTGCACTGCTGCTGAAGGGACATACCTCCCCCGTAACACACACACACACACACACACACACACACACACACACACACACACACACACACACACACACACACACACACACACACACACACACACACACACACACACACACACACACACACACACACACACACACACACACACACACACACACACACACACACACACACACACACACACACACACACACACACACACACACACACACACACACACACACACACACACACACACACACACACCAGATTGTTATTCATCCGAGTTCACTTTCCCCCCATCCTCTTATTCTCTTTCATTAGGGGTCCATGGGGCTTTATTACTTTATGACTCGTTCGCCACCATTGTGTGTGTGTATGTGTGCAGGGAAAACAAGAAAGAGTCTGCCTTGCCTTGTTCTTGCTCACAGTCCACGGTGGTGATCACACTCTGAGCGCAGCATATTGCAAGCGATGTCAACAGTTGGCCGACAAATGTAGAACTATAGGGCTGCTGAAAAGAATGTGTCTGGTCACCTTTTTTTAAAGCGTGGAGCATTACTGCAACGCTCCTACAGTCCCTCAGCCCGGCACCCAATGAAAAGAACAGGCTGTTACTTTTTTTTTTACAGACTTATGCGGTAGGAGAGGTGTATAAAATATTCATACCTTCCCTCTGCATGGGCAGTACAAAGTGTCATTTTAACTCCAGCACGGACATACTGTATGGTTGACCAATGCATTTTATTTTCTGTTCCATTCTACTCCTAAAGGACCGTGAACTGTCAGCGCTTGGCTTTGAGAAATGTCCCCAGTAGAACTTATTTTTCTTTGTTGTCAATATCAAATAAGAAGCTCCTTCCCTGTTCCATTGTAGTTTCTGGGTTGGAGTTTGTTTGTTTTGCATGACATGAGGGAGCAGTTTGGGTGTCTAATCATCCAGTCATTCTTGCCCTGGCCTCATTCTCTCGCTCTGATTCATACCTAGCTGACTTTATGTGTACACTTTATCTGACTGAATGGCATTGACAGCGAGGTGTTTTCCCCTTACCAAGACATGGCACAGAGAAACACAAAGGCATCACTTACAATCAGCACTGAAGCACTCAGGACTGAACCACTTTATCTCTCTCTGTCTCTGTAAGCAAGGCCCAGCTTCACATTGAATAGGAAACATCTCTAGTTCCTTCTAATAGCTGTTATTTTTATTCTCTCAGTCCTACATTAAAGGATAATTCTAGTTTACTGCAATTTAGGACTCATTTTGTGGTGACTATACTTTATTTTTCTTATAATAACATACTCAGAAGAGAAATTGCCTCAATTTGAAGACACAGTGACATTGCTACAAGTCAGAATGGGCTGAAAACATTTTTCCTTAATATTTGCTAATGATTGCATTCATTGCACAGGAAAATCTGTATCTACACAACTGCAGCAAGTATAGGTTTTTTTTTATACCTATTTCTTCATCTGACTGCTTATGTTCCCAGATATTAAATTGGTGAGGGCAATGTTTTTATTCCTGATAGTGATTTATAGAAAATTCAACAAATATGAAACCAGGGTTACAATAAACAAACTATTATTCATGACAATATCAGAATATATCAGGAAATGGCTTTTTTGGCTTTTCGCTTTCTTTTTCACCTGCTATGAATGTTATCAGCTAATTAAATAGGCGTTATCAGCCTCCATAGGGTTTCGAAGCAGCCTGCTAAGAGTGGGATCAAAAGGAGGTTATAATGTATTCACATAGTTAATCACCTACACGATTACAAGAAAACACCGCAGCTTTAATGGCGCTGGTTCATTTGACACGAGCAAAACTGGAAGTCGGGTGACATTATACGAAAAGCGGCAAAGAATGTGTAAAGAAGTGCATAATTAAACAAATATCACACAACTTTGCTGTTTGTGTTGCGTGTGACGTACTCAGAGATGGGGTCATTACTCAAAAAAAGTAATACATTACTCTTTACTCGTTACTTTAGATTTATTTTGCGTTACTCAGCAACAGCCTATAGCCACAACTTAAAACTTAGGCCTACAGTAAATGTGCACACATATAACAATTACTATTGCAATAAGGAAGACATAACACAAGTTAATAACGGTGAGAATTCAAGTTTTTGCTGCTTGTTCGGAGTCGGCACACATTCAACATCATCACTCTGGGTTCGGGGGTCTTTAGCTACTAGCTTTGTGTTGTGTGTTGTGTATTTAATCTATTGATTCGTGTTCACCAACACCATTTCCCCCTTTTTTTCGTGTCACACAGAACGATTTTAAAAGCAATGTATTTCTATTGGTAGTGTGTTTCGTGCCTGCAGGCTGTAGCACGTCTTTTTGTCCGGTCGGGTCGTGGAAGACCGGAAGCTGTGTGGTTCATAACAACATGTTCTTACTCATTATCAAGCCACGATTATTGTTTTTATTTTAAATTGTCTGACTTGTTTTGCTCTCCGTGAGGACTCTAGTTCAGAGTGTAATAATCAACATCCTTCAATAGATAGAATAATCAGCTGAGGACACTGAATCACATTTGTTGTCGCTTATGGCTCGGGGTCATCTCCAACCCGAGAAGGATGTGTTCCAGGTGTCCCACAACAATAACTATCTCTGACCGACAGTTGCCCGGTCACAAACTGGTAACAACAACAACTTGCTTGGGCAGATCCTCCTTAAGGGAGATAACGGCTGCTCAAGGTCGGTCAACTGCGTCAGAGGGTGAAAGATGACATGCAGGGGAAATGATTCCCCAGTAACTAGTCTAGTCTGTCAAAGGGAGAATCTAGTAATTTTTTTGCGCAATGTTAGTAGCTAGTGTGATTACTGAATTTATAAAAGTGACGCGTTTCACGCAATGTTTGTAACAGTAGTGTGATTACTGAATTCAAAACGGTAACGTGTTACATTGCTCCGTAAACGACAAATGTAATATTATTATTACCCAACTCTGGACATACTGTATGTTGACTTATTTTATTATTTAACTTAAGTAACGTAAGAAACATACTTGTTCTAACCTAAACGACTTTTATTTCCAAAACCTTACCAGTAGTCTTGTTTACGTTCAACTTTTGGGTTTAAAACTGCAATTGTTTTACTTTTACATCTTGGGGGTCGGTGCAGTTTGGCCGATCTGAAGCATAGAATGGTGGTGACAAACTGACAATGGCTATAGTAGGCTAATAACATTTATCATCCAAGCCAACATTTCTACTTCCATTACGCACACCCATGCTCTTTATCCTTTATTTTTAACAACACATAATAGTTTTTCATTGTTAGCTGTTTTGTTTGCAAGCGCTGTTTCACATGTTGACTAGGAAAACTAAATGGTCTTAAAAATAAATTATTAATAGACTATTGTCATCCAATGAATACTGTCGTGCTTTTGACTTTCCTTTTTAAAGTGGAACATTTCCTATTCATCCAACGTTGCTTCAATGTCATTAAATTCCAACAACCCTTCAAGACGCTGTCTAATATCTGCAGACATGAGTGTCAATTGGATGCTTAGAAACAATTTTCTTGACTCTTAAAGGGTTTCTTTTTAAAGATAAGAGCGCCTTTACAAAAATGCAATTCAGTGAGGAAATATAAATTACAAATTAATATTAATTAGGAGTGCACTTGAGAGCCGTGAGCTCAATATCCATCCTCTAATGTCTTGCAGGAGTCACCTTGAATTAATGGAGAAAACAGAGTTAGGGACTATTAGTCTAAAGGAGGAAATGCTATCAGACGGTTGGAAGACGCAACCCCTAGTTCCTGTGAGTGTGTGTGTTCAAGCACCCTGTCACGTTGATCCCAGTGTGAATGTGTTTGTGTGTTTGATTGACGTCTTGTTGATTTGTCGGGGACTGCCTTTTCCCAGATTTCATGTCTGTCTACAGCTGTTGACTGACAGCTAATTTGTGGACCACAGATTAGTGCTTTTGAAAAAGGGAACTCTTTTCACCAAAGTGAATTGGTCCCATTTGGAGCCGATTTCTTTGACAGAATATGTGAGTCGGGCTAGTAATGAGGACCGGGCCACGTTTTATTCCTCATGAAGGCAGCCATCGTCTCCAACATAACTGTTATAGCGCGCCGTGACAGCTGCTCCTTTTTGAACATGTCACTGGACATGTGTGAACAGTGTCAGAACGTTTTCATTAGCACCAGTAAAGACTGCAAGAAAATCCCATTTTGATTGATGAAAAGTTTTTTTCAGCTGTGCGGTTCTGATTAAGAATTTGTAATGAGGTCGAGGTTATGTGCCTCAAAGAGAAATGAAAGACTTCTGCACCCTTCTTACATCCTGTATGAATTAGGAAATGTTAGCTTGTAAGTAACAGCAGTAGAACAAATAGCGACACCAGCCACAGAGCACACAGCCTAACTCAAAACAGAGAACCCTGGGGCACACACACACACACAGTCATACAAACCCAACCTAACTAGCTCCAGAGACTTGCTGGCACACACCAGCCTCTGAAGGGTGTAGGTTCATACAGGAGGAAACCAGGAACAGGGGAAAGTGCTGCAGCACTGCCAGGTCTGTGTGACACAAAGCCCTCGTTGTTTCCCCTGATCGCAAATCCTAACAACTTGGATTGATTATAGGTAAGAGAACATAAGCTGTAATAACAAACCTATACTTAGAGTTCTCTGTTTAAACCCCAGACATCCATATAAAACCTGTCTGTGAGTGTGCTCAAGTGAGCGTGGTCGTGCACGCGCACTCATGAGGCGATTTTCCGGCAGAGGTTAGGCCCTCACTTGAGTGTTACATGTTTAAGTGTCCCCTTGTGACCCACTTCCTGGGGTTCCACCAGATTTACTGTTCCTGCGGTTCTGAGAGCTGGCAGCTGGGGAATGGAGAAATGGATGGATGGTTGCTTGGTGGGGGGGCGGCATGATAAAGGGTGGTGGGAAGGGTTGAAGGAGCGAGGGAAAGAATCAAGGGAGGGATGATGAATCCTCAGGAGCGTGGAAAGGTAGAGGCAAAAGTTGAAATATGTCCAGGCCTGATAAAAGCCTGGATGAAGGGAGGGAGAAGTGGAGAGGTGGAAGGGAGGGACGAGGAAGGGTCAAGAAGTGGAGTGGATCAAAGAAAGGGGTGGAGTTAGAAGGTAATGGGGGAAGCAGTGAGGAGAGGGCGTGGAATTGGAAGTAGGGGGAAACAAAGAAGGAATTGAGAAGAGAGAAATGAAGGGATGTGTGGGAGTGAAGAGAGAAAAAAGAATGGTGACTTCTCCAGCGAACCTTCTGGCCCCTCACATGTTCACGATTAAAACCTCTTTCCACTCATTCACACACTCAACTTCTCACCTTTGGTTAATGAAAACACTACTCCAGATTGATTTGTGACAACCTTGAGAGTGCTGGGATGATTGTGTGGGTGCTGATAGGTGGCTTGATAGGTTTGTTTGTGCATGCAGTGTTCAGAGAACCCATAAGTCATAGAGCAGCATCAGCCGCACCTGAACTCCCCTTGATTTGGTTTGGAGGAAAAAAAGTAAACAAAATAAATAAATAAAAGACACCAAAGTAGCGAGATAAAGTGGATTAGGACAATCATACATTTGACTGGGAGGCAGCGTTGTTGCAAACATGAACAAATTGACCGCATATTTCACAAGCTGTGAAAATGCTTAACATGGTGTTTCAAGTTTATGCAGGGGATTTGGGACAGAATCCAGGCAGCGAACAGCAAAATGTTCAATCAGCTCAGCAGGCGGCGAGTTGCAGAGGGAGAGGGAAGGGGAGGAACACTCGCAATGGATGACTGGAAAGGGGAGAAATGTAAAATGGACAAAAACATGGGAAAAGTTGACTGAGGGAGGATGGATGGATAGAAGGAAAGACGGATGGAGGAATGACACATCACAACGTGCAGCCAATTTCAGGCAATTTAACTCCTCGTTAATTCGGCAAGTAAAGTGAACGCCTCTTGGTTTCATCGATATTATCGTATTCACATCGATGCGTGCATCGTATTACTGTCTTATAGCTGCCAATCACTCACCGAGACGTTGACGAGTACACCAAGAGATTTCCCTTCAAAACATGTCATTTACAAACTAAACACATAACATCATACATGCTTATTAACCTGGGCAGCATCAATCTGTTTGATACCCTAATGGTTTGTAGAAAAGAGTGAGATGAAATAAATGTCAGAAAATATTTAATTGTATGTGCATTAATGATTAGGGATGTAACCGACAACTCAATGGACTGCAAAATAACTGTTCATTTGTTCATCAACTCTAAATCGCTCACATGAAATGCATTTGTAAAAGCAGCACACCAACAGTGGTAAAAGAAGACGTTTTATCAGCGTAGATCAGGGATCACCAACTACATTTGTCCAAGGGCCAAAATGTAACAAATAGACACTATCGCGGGCCAGCGATTTTTATATAGCCCAGAATTTTGAAGTGTGGGGGGGGGGGGGGGGGGGGGGAGCACGCTCAGGTACTGCGGACCGCATAAAGCTTAGTAGACTCTTCACGCTAACGAAGGATCACTTCTAGGCAGGGTTACTTTGTAAATGTAATCAGTTACTGAATACATGCTCTGAAAGTAATCAGAATACAGTTACAGTTATGTGTCTTAAAAATGTATTCAGATTACTTTTAGAATACTTTTGGAATACTTTCTTTTTCCATAACAGATGGGTATGTTTTGGTGAACAGGAGACACGTATTTTACTGTTTTAATGGCTTATCAAGAACTCAAACACAACATCTTGGTGTCATTCTGACAGCTCTCTCATCTGCACCCACATAAAAAACATCACCCGGACTGCATTCTTTGTACTGTCTTAAAACCTTTCCTTGGAATATGTTATGAATTGTAAGGTGTCCTTGGGTGCTTTGAAAGGCGCCCCTAAATAGAATGAATTATCATTATTATTTATTATCTGAAACGATGTAATAACTTTTAAAACTGTTTCCAGTCACTTGCCCCATGCATTCAGCAGCAGCAGGCCATTCACTTTGATTTGATCCCGTTATAAATGTAATCATTTCGACAATAAAGAAATGCTACATAAACGTTATCTTGCACATTTTATCTAACCATCTCCGTTTCTAACTTTCAATATATTTTAAAAGAGATCTCTCTCTCTCATCTGCGTGCGGGGGCGGGCCTCACAGACACGCTGCATCTCTCTCTCGCTCACAGACCCGCTGCAGCGCTGTGCAGTGTGCACACAGTTCTGCCGGTAATGAAAATTACATTTTGTGAAGAAACTTTTCCACCAATAATTCCAATAAGTATTCCAAAATGTATTCACTTCAGGTTTACTCGTTTTTTAAATGTAACGCCAGCTGAATACAGTTAGCCTACTTGATTTTTGTATTCTGATTACGTAACGCCGTTACATATATTCCGTTACAACCCAACCCTGCTTCTTGGCTACTGTCCCGCAGCTCCTGCCTCTCTGTTGGACTCTGTCGCAGCGGGGCTACTGCTGTGGTGCGGAGCGCATTAACCAGACTCTTCACAACAAAGGATCAATTCTTGTTCAAGGGAGGGAAGGTTTCGCAGTAGGCAGTCGACTGACCCGCAGCTGCTGCCTCTCTGTTGGATTCCGGTACTGCACCTTACTCACGAGACGTTGTAAAAAAAAAAAATGGGTGGGAGGCGAATGCAGTAACCACTCCGCCAACGCCACAGTCACCCCCGTCGTGCGGGCCGGATGAGAATGTCTGGCGGGCCGGATGTGGCCCGCGGGCCGCCAGTTGGTGGTCACTGGCGTAGATAATCATCATACGAGTCGAGTCTGTTTCACTCCTAGGCTATTGGTATTGGCTCTTCTCAGCTAACAGCAAATCATTGACATCACAGCTTTTCTTCATATAGACAGTGAAAATAAAAAAGGCTCTCACGTGGCAAAAAAGCATTTTACGGAAGAGCAAAGCGTGACACTCCCAGGGGCCTAATCACAGGCAGCATAGGAGAGGAGGTGGAAACAAACACATGCTGATACATATTACGGTTTCACACAATCACACTTGCAACAGAGACATTTAAGTACATACTCGCACATATTGTCGATTTTCATGCCCTATTCCTTTTCTCTCTCTTATTTTAACACCAGCATCCATCATTATTAATAGCTAAATTAATTCCCACATGCACCACATCCTCATCAACACCAGATTTTGTTCACACTTGATTACTTTTAGAAATATAGCAATGGCTTCCTTGAATTTAACATCTTTCTCCCACACATTCCCCTTCAGCGAGCACACGCAAGGCGGCCTCGGAGCAACGGGAGCTTTCATCTGTAATAAAAACAAGACAGGACACAGTGTGCTTAGCGCGCTAATCAATAACCATTATTATAAGTTCTCACCTGCTTCTGGTCTTGTGCAGTGCCGGCTCAGGGTCTGATGATTTATTCCCAAATGCACTGTAATGACTCATGATTGAAAGACTGAAACATTGAAAAACAGCTCTGCAAAACAATCTTTAGTCGGTTCGGACGTGTAGAAAGGAAAGTGGCTCAATTTATTAAAAAAAAATGTTTTTCGAAGGATTTTCCTCCTAATGTCGATACCAACAATTCATCACAACTCCCAATACAGAGGGTAATAAAATGTCTTCTTGAGAGCACAGACCTCCACCAAAGCATTCAGACACATTTCCAGAAGTCGGTCTACCGAACTTGGTGTGTTAATGAGATTGTGGGAAAGTTAGGACAACAGGGACACAAAGAAGATGTGTTGTGTTTTGTATTGCTGAACAAGTTCAAAGGCAGGCGTCATCCTTTTAGGTTTGGAAAGTGAACCCAATGTGGAAATGCCATACATTTACATTTTCATGTTTCAAATGTTTTGAATATAAGTTAATAGGAAAATGACGCTGCTTCTGAATTGATTTCATTAATCATTGGTCTCATTTAGTTTCAATACTTTTTCACTACAAAAAACTGAAACAGCTTCTTCAAAATGATTCATTTTGAAATTCCTGAGTAAATTACACAATGATGCAAGGTATACTTTGGGGAGGGTTGTTTTTTTACTATACGTTCGCTTCATGGTATTGAAACCAACTGATACAGCTATTCATGTATTTTAATACAATATACTGAATCATCCTTCGAAATTAAGAATATTCTGACAATCTATAATATATATTATATACAGTCCAGGAGCGAAATGTTTATGGGTTTAAAGGGCAATGGGTCGAGCTACGTTACCCAGTGTGTGTGACACCCCCTGATGTGTTTGTCATAACCAGGGTGTTTCTTGAGGATAGACTTTGACATCCATCGCAAACATATCACAGGGGAAGTATACAGGCCAAGATGTCACATTGTCAATACGTCAGATGTGGCATGTGAGAGTGGATTTGACAGAGTGACTCATTACCAAGTGGGCTGGAAGGAGACTCGCTCTGTAGAGTAAAGCAGGAGATGCTATTTGTTTTTCCATTTCCACTTTGCTCAGTGCTGACAATACAGTTACAGACAAAATAGGCACAATACCTGTGCTATCTCAGAAGTGAACTGTGCCTTAGTTACTGTTTGTCTTGGTGATATTGTATTTGGGGCTTTAGCTGTCTTCCCTGCAATTTCTCCCCCATCTCTACTGTATCTCTTCCTCATGTTCTGTCACTCCTCCCTATCCACTTCTCCTTCCTTTTGTCTCCTTTCTCGCTGTATCATTTTCGCTCTCTCCCATGAATTGCTTCTTCCCTTATTCTCTCTCCGGCTGCCAATTCTCTCATCTGACTCGCTTTCTCCGGAAAGGCGGACGTGTGTTTCACCAGTCTACCGCATGTCTGGCACTTTCCAATTAGCTTGTATACCTGCTTCTGGCTGTGTAGAAGATAAGATGGGAGCTGATACCACCGGGCTACTGTTATCTCTGTTTCCCTCCTGTCACACACGAGCAGACATATACCTTCACAAAATACACCGACACAGCTCCCTTGCAGATGCATTGGGAAGATAGATACAGTAGGCTAACAAGGGGTGGACAAATGTTGTAATGAATGCATCAGGAACTGTCTCACGTTGTCAACTAGCTGAAGTTAGCGTAGCTCGGAGTGCCAACCGGCTAAAAGTTTGTCTGTGTTTGCGTCCACAAATAGCTTTTTTTTTTTTTTTAGAGTCTCTTTTGTGTGCGAGATCGGCGCAGGGTCATGTTTGAGAGTGTGTGTGGATGTTTGCTGGTGGCAGGGTGGTGGGCCATGAGATGACCCCCCGACCTGCCCAGACTGTTGAATAATAAAAGGCTATTCAGACACTCACCGGGTGACAGCATGAAAGGAGCAAGCCAGGGGAAGGGAAGGGAGGGAGGGAGTGGGTAGGAGTGGGGGGAGTTAGGGGCAGACATGGCTGGCTTTGTGGGAGGTATGGGACTCATTATTTCTCTCCGGCTTCACTATGCCGCTGCAAAATGTCCTCTGCTCTTCTTGTTGTGTGTTTGCTTCCTCTTAAGTCCATCTCTCTGTGTCTGTCCAGGCCCGTCGCTCTCTTTGAGTTGATCCTTTTGTTGCCAACTCCAGCTTCATTTCCCCCTTATTTATTTCATCCACCCACCTCTACCGCGCTCTATTATTTTTGTTGAATTCCTCTTTGTATCGTATACACATCCCTTCCTCTCCTTCCTCTCCTTCACTCCCTTTCCCTGCTTCTTTCCTATCTAATCTACTTACTCCTAACAACCTCTCATGTCTTATTTTCTTTATTCCCTGCCACTTTCCCCTCCAGCATCCTTCTTCTTTGCTCCTCTCAATTATGTGTATCTCTCGCCTCCCCTCCCTCCCTCTCAGCTCCTCCCTCTCCGTCTCATTAGCGATGCTGTCTACTAAGGAGGTGATTAGCCTTCCTCGGCTCTAATTAAAACACAGAAAGGGAACTAAATGAGACCTGTGATTTGTGGGATTGTGTGTGTGTATGTGCACACTCCTATCTTTACACTTTTTGTGTGCAAGTCACAGCGGCTGTGACGGAATGCTAAACAGTCAGCAGCTCGATTTCGATATAAAGTGCAAACAATTATCCCGAGCGTCTGATAGATGTTGCACGTATGTGAAACTGAAAATGGATATCTCAGAGGGGAGATTGTTTGAATTAAGTACTGGAGGAGAATGGAATGAGAAAAGAAAAAATAAAGTGAGGGAAGGGAGTTTGAACAGGAAGTGTGTTAGCCAAACACAGTAGGCTAATGTGTTTTGTTTGTGTGCAATGTATTCTTATTTGATGGGAGTTACTGTAAAACTACTTAGCAATCACAGACTGTTCAAAATTCACATAAATAGTTTTGAGTTAAATAGTATAATGTGTGGGAAATGTAAAAGGAATTGGAAGATAAATCCCTACAGTGTTTATCTTAAGGGATGGAGCTGATCTGAAGTCTGCCATTCCTCTTGAATAATCCAATTTCTTTCTTCTTTTTTCTTCATTGAGGCGTTTCTGCTGGAAAAAGCTAACATTTCCCCACATTTCTGTCCCTAGACAGTTTCAAATCCTGTGCTTGCACCACCACCAGCTAATTAAATGAACCGCCATGAAAATGATAGCAACATCTATATTAATTACATTCTGTACAGGAGCTAATTTGGTGTGGTATTTGGAATGTTTGACTTTCCTAATATGTCAAAAACTCCATGTTTGTGTTCATGACTTGTATATTTGAAAGACAGAACATACTATAGGCCTACTGCTATATATCATGTGGAATTTGCCCCCAGCCATTAGTTTGTCTCAAGCCTCAAATTTGCTTCGCTTTTAGGCCATCGTCATTTTAAAACCAGACCATATTTTGAAGAAAGGATGTGGCTGTTGGGGAGCAAGGCTTAAAATGGACAGTGTCACTAGCTAGCTGCTATTGCTGCTATAGTTAGCTCTGTTTCACAGGTGGGGAAGGCAGTGGGGCCAAAACGCAGAGACAAAATGGAGGCAGGAATATAAAGGCAACCTTTATTGAGATTAAATCTGGGACAAAAACTGGAAAAAAAACATGAAACTAAGGGAGCAGTCTAAGGTAATACAAGTTATCATCAACCAGGAGCGACCATTTTTGGAAAAAGGTTAAAATGCCAGAGCTAGCATGTTAGCTTCTTTAGCTAGTCACAGCTGGGTAAGGGAGTAGTTCCCTATCACAGAAACAGAAGGGAAGAAGATATTTATAACTTAAGGTGAATTTTTCTAAGCTTAAGCTGGTAAACAATTGGAAAAACATGAAACTAAGGGACCATACTAAGGTAATACAAGCCAAAAGCAACTACCACAAAACAAGGAACAAACCGGGATGGCCGGAGGAACACAGCACCACCACACCAGAGAAGATATAGGGCAGACTGACAGAGCAAGGTGATTACAATCAGGTGGAAAGAATCAAGACATGGCAGATAATCACAAAGGCGAGAAAACATAAAAACAGGAAGGGAAACACAGACAAGACACAAGGCGAGAATACTTTTCAAAATAAAACTCGTAAAAATGATGATTTGAAAATAGCAATTGAGACAAACATACAAGAAAAAAGGAATTGACAATTGCTGAAAGTCTCAGTTTATTGCAAAGTACCTCATTACTATTATCTGAGCCCTACATCTGTAGACACACCAGGCTCATGTGTTTAGCTGCTCTGTGGAACTGAAGACATGTCCATTTATAATAAATTGGTTTGACTAATGCTGTGAAAACCCACTTGACCTTCCTTCATTCTCTTGTGCTGCATAATGTTCTCATTCACTTTCAATGTAATATCACACAATGTCTGTTTCAAATGCTGTATTGCTGAGTTTCCACTAGTTCTGTATGGTGCCAGGGTATCAAAGGCGATGTTGCACTCTGTTGGCGTTTAGACCTTTTCGCACCTCCATTCAGAAACGCCAAGGGCCATACAGACACGAGGAGCTCCTGATCTGACGTCTGATCATATCAGGCATGACTGAAATAGGGCATGTGACCCACCCCGCTGTGGACACACAGATGTATGAGGATACACACACATGCACGCTCTTCTATTGGTGGGGTGCAGGTTTGCTTGGCTTATCTGAGCGACGACACACACAAACACTTTTTTTTTACCGTTCTCTTGAGAAAAAAAATGTTTGACTCAAAGTAGTGGTTTCCAAACATTTTCTTTTTAAACCGCAAAGCCCCTTAAGTGATTTTTGTTTCAAGGTACCACTCCAATGCAGCAGTTTAAAGCTAAGTAGCTGTGCAGAATTGCAGATAAATCCTGAACTTAAAGAACAACAATGCATTCAGAATCCTGTAAAATGAGCTTACATGTCAGGTTTTCAAGGATGACAAATGTACACATACACCAAGCATTCATTACTTTGGCTTGTTTCTTGAACATGTTGACATTGAAGTGTTATTTTGTTTTTCTTGCAGACGAGGCATTCGGGTTTGGGGACATCTCGCTTCCCCTATCAATGCCAATCTGTAGAGTTGATTTCACTTATATTTGTTGTCCCAGATCATTGAGGACTGAAAAGTATCTGCATTTCTTTTATCCATTCTTACAATGATAAATTATTCCGTCACTATACTGTATATCAATCATTGTTTCTGACTTCTTTGCAGGAAAGAGCATTGCGTTATGATAGAAACGTGACCGCCAACAATCTCAGCTGCAACCTACAGTAAGTACATATTTGGAGGGGAACTATCCATTTTAAACATTAATGTATGTTTACAGTTAATGACTACGACTACATGTGTGAAACAAAGTTGCTTTTGGGTCAAGAAGGATCTGCGTAAATCTTATAATGTGCCTTAGGTGATGGAGGTTGAGTTAGGGTTGGTTGTGGCAGAAAAACAGTGGTTGCCTGTATAATGTTGCTGCAGCAAATCAGAGGCAGACACCTATCTTAATGAATAACCTTTCTGCCAAGCTTTCTTGCTAGTACAGTAGCTTAGCCCGGTAGTTGGCTAATGGTTGATTTATCACTGCTGTGGAACAGTCAATTGCATTTACACTTGTGTCCAATGTGGTCATTGGGCGTCCATTTGAGGTGATTTGGCTGATCAGATCACAACCCTTCACTGTGTTTAGGGTTCACTTACAAGTGTACTTACGTGTGTTGGAGCACTTTCTGATTGCAAATCAAAGCCAGAATGCATTTTAGTGAAAGGTGTAAAGAGGGTTGATGTTTGTAAACAATGAATGGACATTTTGGTTAATACGTTTACAGTTTATTTTCTTCCATTTGTGTTTGGGTAACTTGGGTGTGTGTTCAAAACTGCCTTATTTTCTGAATGCTTGTTGTTCTTACTTTCCTTTCCACTCTTTCCTTGAAAGAGGGTGCCTGCCATTTTAAGACACAGGTACCATTCCTACCAAAACCCAGGATCAAAATGATGTCGATGACGACACTCGTAATCATATTGCCACAATGGCGATGATGATAGCATTGTTGTCATAACAGCAAATCCGCTCCGATGATGAAGACAGATCAGCATTGCTCAACACTCCATCAAGCGTGCCCCCATTGTGCTTCAGTCAGGACCCCCCTCTCATTACTCTTCATTGAGCCAATGAATTTGATGGCAGGAAGAAAAGGTGGAAAGTCACCTCCCTCTTCTCTCCTACCCCCCCAAAAAAGAAAGATCAATTTCATTTATTGGACCCTGCCCCATGCCTGGCTGCTTTGCCTTTTTTAATGCAGAGCACACACACATACATACAAACCTCTCTGACACCTCTTTAGCTCTCTTTTGTTAGCCCAGTCACTGCCCATGCCATATGGCAAGTGAGAAGGATCCAGTGTGTGCGCAAATGTGTGTGTGAGTAGACTTTGAGGTCAGTGGGGGGGTGTTACGAGGCTGACCCGCTCACAAAGACTCCCCACTCCATCAGGGATCTCTATGAATACATGGGGACAAGCAGGGCTGAATGGGAGAGCAGAAGCCATGGAGAAGTCGTCTCCGGAGGAAGGGCGGGGGGGTCAGTGGCAGAAAAGAGGAGGGGTGCTGGTGTTTGGATGAAGGGGGCATTAGCAAGATGGATGTTTGGGGGGATTAGGAGAGAGACAGAGAAAATTAAAGAGACAGGGGGTATACGGCGAAAACAGAGGGGGGAGAGAAGTGTGATTAAAATGAGAGCCGGAGAGAAATAAGTCCGAATGTGTGCTTACAAAGGCTTAGCCCATGCATGTATTTGTGCCTTTGGAGTTGCCCGCTGTGTGTTTGCGGGGGATATGAGGTGATCCCTGTGCCACGGGGATCGACAATAGGCCAGCAGGTCCCTCTCTGTGATGACAAGCCTCGGTGCGAGTGTCTATGTGTGTGCGTGCATGTACCAGTGTGTGTTTCCCAGCAGGCTGTTCTCTATAGAAGCACCACTGGTCTATGGGAGTCGACACATTCTCATTAACCACATCTGACAACCAAAGCAGGGAGCGCACAGTGAGGTAGCAGGTCAGGGAGTGCTACCAACTATCCTCTTATTGCTTCTGAAGTTCTTTGTGTGTATTTCCGCTCTTGTCTGTGCCGAAAGTTGGTTAAAAACTGTTTTAGACCCTGCCGCTTTGCATACAAGTCGTACTCTTTATGACAGCAACAATCCACGCAGTTCTGATCCGACAATTTCTGTCACTTTAATCCTATGCAGATAAGTGCCGATAAGCAAGTGTCGACAAAAGTGCTGCTTATAAAATGCCTCTTATTTAAATGAGAGCAAAGAACTTAAACTACCTCCCCTGATAAGTGCCTCAGGCTTCAATAATAGCACATATACATGTAAGTGCCTCTGGATGTAATGACAGCAAGCGGCTAAAGGACTGTGAGAACAGCAAATGAGTACAAAGGAGTAAAAAATAGGCCAAGCCAAAGTGAGGGAGACATTAGGGATTGATGCCAGTTTTGCTCCGACTAACCCAGTGCAGCCGTCACCGCCGCTGCTCTGCAATGGTCACACTATTACACATTGTTGCATAAGATAGATAAGGCTACGAGGAGGCATATTCACCACACCAAGAGAGCTATCAGCTGATTATGTGTGTGCATATCTGGATTGGCAGTAGCTTAGGGGAGGGAGTGCGGAAGTGGTAGAAGATGAGCTGAGAGATGAGAACAGCAGGAATAGAAGAGGTGTGATTGTGCTCCGTCATCTATGTTATGGGTGTGTTTAGTGGCAAACTGCCGTTGCCATTTAGAATACGAACTCTGGCGTCATAACAGAGCACCGTGGGAAACAAAGACCCCTTTCACGTTCTCAGCGCCTGCTCGTCTTTGCTTCCCTTTTCTAAATTGGCCCAGTTTCCCCTCTCTCCGTCTTGTTAAACCCCCTTTATTTTTCTATGACGCTAATAGATTAGCTGATTCTTTGCAACAAAAAAAAATGTACAGATCCTACTTTCTTCTCCCTTTTTGTCTGCTCAGAAGCTGTGACTATCCCTTCCCCGCATTACCTTTCCGTATATCTGCCTGACTGTCGTCTATTTTCTGTCCTATTGCTTTCTAATTCTTGTCTTTTGTGCTTTTCTCTGCCTCCAAATCACTCACCACCACCACCACCACCACCACCCACTCCCTCCTTCACATCTGTTTCAGTGGCCCAGGTCCATGATGTTGAATGCCAGCACCCTCCTCCCCATTATTAGCAGAACACAACTCTCAGACTGCCCACACCTCTCCGACTTCTGCTGCCTTTTGTCCTGCAGCCTGGCCTGAGCCATTGCCTCTTTTACAGTGGACAAAACCCAACATTGCCAAATAGACAGCGAGACAGTTGGTCGGTTTATTGTCTGTCTCACAGTGTGCCTGTGCTGTTGGTTTGGGTATCAGGTGTTTGTGTATACGAGCATATGTGTGTTTGTGTTGTAAACACAGTGGAATGAAACCTTCTGCTCTGAAGCACAACAGAGTGATCGTTCCAATTAGAAAAAAACCTATTTTCCACAATTCACGTCTCGTATTAGTCACATAAAGAAATATTCAGAGCAATGACAGGATATGTCACACTTAGCCCCACTTAGGTTAAAGAGGCCCTATCATTAAGGTTTTTTGAGTTTTCTATTTCCTGTAGAATATAGGTTTTTATGCATGTATATAGTCTGAAGGCTAAAATCCCAAAGTTCCTTACATTGGGAGTTTCTCTCCCAAATACTCTCCCCCGCCTGATACACCTCGATTCGACTCCTTTGTTTTATTTATACAAATTTAGAAAATTACAATGTACAATCATAACCAACACTCCTTTGTTTATTTCCATAACACAATGAGATCACTATTTAACTCAAGTTTCTATTGGCTAGCGCTCCAACTCATTTCACGTGATATGCTAGCAGGGGTCGGCAACCTTTTTGATATGAAGTGCCATTTAAAAAAAAAAATGTGATCATGACCACCTAAACAGAAAGATATGGACACAAGATGTGTGCAAATGTATTTAGTATCCTATCCATATGAACATGATTTTTCTTTTTAAATATTGAAGTTAAAAGCATCAATCTGGTGCACTTTGAGAGCAACATTAAGAGATCTATGGATACATCTCTCAAAACCCAGATGAAACAGAACTGTAATCAGATTTTTTTTCTTTATGGATATTTTACAAATCACTCTCCTTTTTAAACTGTATTCTTGTTTATTAATAACAACTTTTTTTACTGTCATAGTATTTTATATCTGTTTTTCATGTATTCTCTTATTTTTTTATAACTATAATGATCATATAAAGATGTGCCTCAGTCTGTCAGGAGAGAGCTCTCTTCCACCTGGTTGTAGAAAAAGCTCCTTATATTCATTAGAATAGCTAGCTAACCAGATGCAATTATCCTCTATGGAGCGGTGTTCCGGTGAGTTCCGGCAGCACTACATTACGTGATGACAGGTTACGCTCGTGTTTTCTTCTGCGCTGCATTGCGTGCATTCCTAGTGTGCCACTGGTTATGGTACCGTGTGCCAATGGTGGCACACGTGCCTAGGGTTGCCGGCCCTTGTGCTAGAGGATCGGGACATATCTAATTGGTAGACCAATCACAACAGAGCTGGCCAGCTAACCAATCAGAGCAGACTGGACTCTGGTTTCAGATAAAGGGTAAAAAGAGTTGCTGCAGCACAAGAAAAATAAAGAGCTTTTTGAACCTATCTAAGTTGCATAAGTTAACCTCTAATAAGATAATATTTGACCCGAGTTAAAAAAAAAAAGAGTTAAATTAGGTCAAGAGTCTGTTTGATCTTTTTAAAGGGAAGGGATCAAATTGTTTTTTCTCCGTATAAACACAACCCCAATTAGGGGTAAGGTTAAAGCCATTTTACACTGTGCTTTATGCAGATGCACTGAAATCAAATGAGCTACACCAGTTGTGTTTCCAATTATACCAGACGTCCCCAATTCAATGATAGGAACTATACCATTTCCACCAAAATGTGACAAAAGATATGACAGAAAGTACAAGTAGACAGGCTAAAGATTTGTTATTGTCAGGACAGCTCTGGTGTAGGCTCCACTCTCAGTACAGGAAGTGATGATTCTGACGAACACGTTTTTTTCCCCGCCCCGACGGACTCGTCTGATGGAAGTTTTCAAATCACAATGGAGACTCATCACGGAGGTGATGAGTCCACTCACTATGCACTTTGGGTCGGCCTTGGTCAAGCCCTTTTGACCCCCCCAGCCTGGTTCTCGTAAAAGTTGACTTAGCCATTATTCGCTCAAATGACACCATGGAGGAATGTAACGGGAGTTAACAGGGGACTCTGCCCGCCTCAAGAGTGCCTATTTTCGGACAGTTTTTTTAACTTTTCTTTTTTTGGCTATTTCACCCGGTTCCTTCTACCGGGGACACTGCCCGGTCTCGGGTGTCTGTGTCCAGCCGTTTCCCCCCCCAACTCATCCATATATTAACGATTTTTTACAATTTTTGTTGCATTTTTCTCCTCTCACTGATTGAAAGGCAAACGTGACCCACCATCGGAGGGCCTACACCGGGCCGGCCGATATGAAGCGTGACCAAGACGCACCGTCTGACTCAGGGGTCCCACCACAGGTCCCGCAGCGGGGTGGAGGTTCCCGGCTGGAACCTCCCCACCTCCGCCGCGGTGCTCCTGGCAAACATGGTAAACACGGTTATTTCTCGAACCCTCCACTGTTGTGTTGTCTAGCGCAGTGCTTCTCAAAGTGTGGTCCGTGGACCACTGGTGGTCCATGAGCGCCCCCTAGTGGTCCGTGAGTATATTGGTAACATTACATAAATAGATTTAAGTTCTCCGCACTCTCGCGGGAATATCTCCGCAATGGAGCAAGCTTAAGTTTCACTTAATTCAATTGCAGTATATAGCCCAGCGCAACACCTTCGTCACACATGTTGCCACTTGTGTGTACCATTTTCAGGCGATTTGTAATCTGTTCTAGAAAAACAATGTGATTTTGGATAATTGTGGAGTTTGGTGGTCCGTGATTGTTTTTTTATTGGTTAAGTGGTCCTTGGCATGAAAAAGTTTGAGAAACACTGGTCTAGCGGGTGTAACTAAAATACAAGATTTCGTTATTTATATATATATATATATCTATATATATAGATATAATAAGTGTCAGTGCGATTTTATTTTGTATTTCCTGTTTGGAAAGTGGTGCTCTACTGAGAGTAAACAATACAAGGTGTCCCTATTTTTTTATATATATATATTATGTATATAATAAGTGTCAGTACGATTTTATTTTGTATTTGTGTGCGTTCGGTAAGTTGCGATTTTATTATGTAATTCTTAGCGTGCATGCACTTCCTCTCCTGAGAGTGGAGGTGTCCTGAGACTGGCGCCTGCAGGGAATATGAGCCTTATATTGAAATCAATGGAGGTGAACAAAAGGAACAGGTATTTTGTTGGCAGAAAGCAAGCAACTGCCTCTAGTTCCATTAATTGTGTTAAGTGTTCATACGGTTTGTAAATTCACAATAGAGATATAGTCCATTTTAGAGTAAGGATTGTTTTTTTACAACAAGAGAACCCCATCAGTAACACGTCAAGATTTATAATGTAGCCTTTGAGGCTGAGGCTGGAAATAGATTAATAGCTGCTCAACATGGGGGCTGTACGATCATCATACTACTACATCAACATAACCATCTGCACACTATCAGATGTACAGTATGGAGCTACAGTATGTGATTAAAAGGCTGGCTGCTCAGAAGAGTCTGGGGCCGTGTTAGACTTTATGGTTATAGTAGATTACATCTAGAACAGTGGCTGCAATGCAATGTAATGTACTGTAAAGCATCAATATTTTAAAGTGAGGTGCATAACTTTAACAAAACATCCCATTGACCAACTTCCAGTTTTGTCCAAATTCAAATATTTTCAGATACAAATATGCAATGTTTGATTTCGTTTTGTATATATCGTTTATTTTTCAGATAAGCAGAACTCCATGTTATTTTATTGTGTTGTCTTTAAAAAAAGTTGGAAAATTTGGAAATATGCCATGATTTTTGGTTGAGAGTAGTTAAGATTACCTCATATCATGTCAAGAGCTGGAGCCTGGTTGGCTATTAGCAAAGCTTAGCATAAGGCCTGGAAGATGAGGAAAACAGACATGTGTTTTCTTCAGAATCTTCCCTAACCAACGGATTGTACTTTTGTTTCTCTGATACCCAATCCCGTGATTTTGGCCAATGAATTTTGAATAGTTCTATTGAGTATTGGATCTGCACAAACATGTTGTCCACAGAGGGTAACAGTAGCCCATAGAATTAGCATGATAACTAAAATAGCAGCAACAAAAGAAACAGGGCACTCTAAGACACGTACAGATGTTTTGACGGTCCGAAAGATTGTGTTAAATTAAATACTGCTTAGTGCAGGGATTAGCACACAAGGAGAAGGGGGGGGGCACTGAGTTCATGTAGTGGGCAGCTGAGGCATGAGCGGACCTTCAAAATACACAAGAGACAGGGGGAAATCACACAAGAAGAGGTTTTGTCTAAGAGTCTTGAACTGTAATCATTGCAATCCACTATGAATGAACAACAGAAAATGTAACACTGAACCAAAAAAAAGGATTACTTCTGGCCAATTTGGCCTCTCGTACATTTAGTATTTTCTTTTTTACCATTCTGGGTTCCAGAATATGTTTGGTGCAGTGGAAATTATGAATAAGCCCATATTGGTTCCCATTTGAGAGGCTCATCCAGCAACTCAGCATGGAGACCCATTACAATCGTGGTAATCCTCAGGATTTGGTCGGTAAATGAGTGAAACAGAGATGATGTTTATTCTTAGCGAATGCACCACACTAAACACAGACATGGGTGGTACAGTCTTAAATCCCATGAAGTCCCTGCTTAATTCTAAGACAGTGCCAACGGGGCATTAAAAGAAACAGAGGAAATGTTGCCATGAAAACAAACTAAGATCAGTTGTGGGTTAAATCGGTGGTGCCTAGATTGTAACCCTTGATTTGCGAGGCTTTTGTTGTTGTGTTGTGGCATTAGCTCAGTGGCAACAAGATTGATCTGAGAATTGTTGAGTATATTTGATTAAATTCTTCAAGTACATTTTTTCTGTGTTGATATGTGCTATGTAAAAAGTTATTGCCTTTATGATATGCTGATCCTTTTCCTACTTTTCCAGTTTAGTAATATTGTTTTTTTAGCGATAGGGCCACGAGAAGTGGTTTGTGATCTTCATTGAGCATGGGTCGAGTGCGTCTTCATTTCCGAGTATGCATACAGAGGGTAATAATGGAAGCTTCAGCCAAAGAATCAGGTTAGTTTGGTGGTTTATTTTACCCAGAAATGTTTAAGTGGTGGACGGGTAGGTGTTGATGTTGGTAGGTTGAAAATGTTATTACTGATTTTAAGTGGTAATCGGTGTGGATGATGAGGTCTTTTCCCATTGGTTTATTGGAATATGAGGTGCATCAGTAAGGTCTCTAGAAAATGTGAGTATATAAAGTTAACCCCTAACCATAACCCTAGTTTGCGCAAAGTACTATTATGAGTTCTAACCCTACGCTTGGTTAATGCCTAACCTTAACCATTTCATTAAAGTGTCTATAAATCAAGGCTCACCATCTAGAAAGGACTTTTATAAGACACAAAAAAAATTGTGTGAATACCCTTTTGCCAGAAAATGAACCCAATGCAAACATAATTATGGTTATTAAACCTAATACGTCTACAGTTTGCTGTACAAACAGTCACATTGGCGCACTTGTACGTCAACAACTTCTATTTTTAAAAAAGAAACAAATGCAGTTGGAGAAGGAAGTATTTCTTCAAGTCACATCAAGAATGCTCAACTAAATAAACTACTTCTGCCAAACTTCAAATTACTTTGTGTCCTTTCTCGGAACAGTGTGCAGAGCAAGAGAGAGAGAGAGAGAGAGACAATTTGACGTTATCATGTTTTTCGCGAGGGAAGCATCCTCCAAAACGGCACATAATATTCCTAACGAAAGACATCCCAGCATTCATCTGCTGTGCTCACAGCACCGTACAAAGCATATGTTTTCTTTCTCTGTGTCCTTTCCGCTGCTTTTCATATGTCATGCTTTACCTCCTTCTCCTAATTCTCTGACAGCACCTGTTGTTTTCAGGGGCTTAACCAAGAAATATGATGTGATGATGCCTCTACGGGAGCGCTGTGGTAACAAAGACAGAGAGCCACTCTGAACCCTGAGGTGGAACAACAGACCCATCTCTGAGTGTGATGAATATACTTGTGTGGTGTATATTCACACACATCTACCATAAATAAGAGCGTTGTCCAATACATTATTTGATTTGTCGTTCCTGTCATGCCACTCTTTCTGCCTCTATCTGCAGCTCAACTTTATTTTGCTTATTTGTCCTCTCTGCCTTTTTTTGCTTTTTGTGCTCCTTTTTATAGTGTCCATTAAAATTCCGCTCCACTCTCCAGTCCTCCGCCCTCCTCCCACCCACATCTACCCCCTCCATTTTTCTGAAAGCAGGAATGATACACCGGGTTTAAGCTAAATTCCTTGTCTGTCTCACTAATTGCTCGCTAAATGCATGATGGAGAAAATCATTTTAAGCCAGCATCTGAGTGAAAGAGCCTTTCAGCATTGTTCTGGTTGTCTTGGTAACACAATTTTAAAAAATCCACCGAGAACAAATATGCACTCAGGATAGACAGGTTTAAAAACAAAGGCATCTCTGCCTTGCTTTGACTTATTTGACTTTCTCCTTCTTTTGAATTTCTCGTTTACTTCCTGTTCCACTGTCAGCTCTGATTTGAACATTTGTTTCCAAAATGACAAACTGACAGTAAATGTATTTACTTAGAAACAGCGACAACTTAGACTATTCTGACAAAACAATAAGGCTCATCTTGTAGACACACTGAATGGAGACTGACAAAGTTAGTCTTTTTTGTGTCACACTTGTGCTTTTAAATAGTTTTCCTCTCTTTTATGCCAATACTTCTCTCACTTTCAACTCTAAAACTCCATCTATTTTGGCACTGAGCTTCATAGTGAAGCCTAAAAATACTCTCCGGTTGCCCCCCCACACTCTCTCTCTCCAACTTTCTCCCTATTTTTCTCTCATTTTTTAATTAGTTCCTGGTGTGTTGAAGACCATGGAGATAATTTACGAGTTCAGCCTTGGGTCAAACTGCTGGGATTGTGGGATGGAGAAGGCAAGAAATGTGAAACTGTAAACTTCTCAGTATAGTAAACGTAACAATGTACCTCCCTCTCAGTTTTTCTTTCATACCAAAGCCCTCATCAGGATGATGTATGTGTGGGCGTGGAACCCATTTCTCCAACCACCTTTGTATTGCTCGCTTGTCAGGCAGTGTAAGGTGTCAGCTTCAGCAGTGGTGATATCATTACTCAAAACATTACCCAGATTTGTGCCAAAGAAAGTGAAAGACAATAAAAGGAAAGCCATGTTTGCAGCGATTTTGTCACCAGGCCCAGGTGTTGTTCTTGCTCTACTTTCCTTTTCTCTGCAGAGAAAACACACTCTGATCCAGACAATCTGAGAAACTATGTGCAAGTGCCAAAACATAGCTTTGTCTTGTTTTCTGACACTATCTTGTGTAAGACTGTCAGAATTGGGTCAGTTTACCATTGAAAATATACTCAAAGACTTCTTGCTGATGGGTTGAAATAGTGTCCCACAATGGGAAGCGGAATTTCTCAGTATCGCAAGACTACAAACAATAATTTACACGGATATAATGTGAATTTATTTATCTGTGTTTAGTTTTTGCCTTTTATTATGAACATTTTACTTTGAACTTATAGCTTATATAATGCTGCATTTAAAAAGGATTTTCTTTGTCCCGAATGTGGCTGTAATTAAATGTTAATCCACCATGTCTACGAAAAAAAACCTTGATGATGTAACCGGTGTTATCTCAAAATGAGCTTGGATATTTTAAATTGTTCTAGGCTCTATTGAAAACATGCTTCATGCCATGAGGTGCATCATGGGAAATAAAGCATGCAGCTCTTTTGGAGCTTGATTCCTAGAGACTTGAAAATAACAATTTCTGCCCTCTACTTTCTCAATGTTGAATATTGTTTTTATCCTCCATGAGTCCCTCACCTTTATGGAGTTAGAAGAAAAGTTGACATTTACACTGAACAAAAATATAAACGCAACACTTTTGTTTTTGCTCCCATTTTTCATGAGATGAACTCAAAGATCTAAAACATTTTCTATATACACAAAATAACCATTTCTCTCAAATATTGTTCACAAATCTGCTATAATATAGCCCCATATAAAATACCTTAAGTGAAACCAATATAGCATTTGCTACTATTTAAACGTTTCGCTAGTCAAACCGACACAACAAAAAGTCGCCACTTGCATGATAAATGTATGAAAGTTATCTGGTTAAGCCATCCTTAAAAAATGGTTACACGTGGTTAAACGTTGCTAGCTAACACATAGCCAAAGACAGATGATAAATTAGTTGTTTATCTTGATACGACACTAAATGGATAAACACTTAAATATAGTTTAAAACAAAAAAGGAACCATTTCAAATCCTTACCTTATTTAAAAGTGTTTTTGGGTCAGACACTCTCACAGACAGTGGGTAGCGGTGTAATGGCGGCTGCAGCAAATCTTGAAGTCACCTTGCTTTGTACGTCACGTGGTCATCTGACATGCTTTGAAGTGAAAATAACGATTTAGGTTGAATATTGTTTTTAAGTTATTTCAGAGGGGTTTGTGTTTTGCTTCTGGGCAAACGAAAAAAATCATGTCAAAAACGGAAACCATGATTCTTAATTAGACCAATTTAAAAATGTACTTTGATTAAATGACACAGTCGTTGCACTTTTTTCAGTGTGGTGGTGGGGTTATGATATGGGCAGGCGTATGTTATGGATGACGAACACAGGCCACTCGATTCACAACATTACCCTAACCCTAACCCTCACACCAGCTACTGACTGGTTTTCGGACCCCCCCAATAAAGCAAAACTGCACGTTTCAGAGTGGCCTTTTATTGTGGCAAAGGAGAAGTGCTCACTATCACAGATTGTTTCAGATTTGTGAACAATATTTGAGAGAAATGGTTATTTTGTGTATATAGAAAATGTTTTAGATCTTTGAGTTAATCATGAAAAATGAGAGCAAAAACAAAAGTGTTGCGTTTATATTTTTGTTCAGTGTAGTATTGAGCTTGTAAGTGAGGGTTGGGGTTATGGGGCTTTCATACTGGACGCAAAACACATTTTTTTCCGTGTACAAAACGAAGGGTTGTCTATGGCATGGCAAATACAGTTGCTACTTTATACTTTATTATTATATATATATTTATGTATGACTTGCTTAAAAAAAGATATTGCTTGACTCATACTGTAGGCACTGAAAGTAAGTATACCACTGACTCCTATATTTCCCAAAATGCCCCATAGCATTCATTTTGCCCTGTGAACGCTTGTCTTGCAAAATCTCGCATTGGTAACATACAGTAGACACATTTAAAGAACCTTAATAATAATAATAATACATTTTATTTGGGGGGACGCCTTTCCTAGCACCCAAGGACACCTTACAGGGCATAGGGTAATATAGGGACAATTAAAACAGTGGATTTAATGGAATGTCAGCCGGGGTAATAACTTGGTGATATTATGATAACAACTTTTCTTCCAGACTTAGGACTAGGGTTGCAAAGGATAAACAATGCCTATAACAATTTTAAGTAAAGTTCAATTATCATTTCCCTATTAGATAACTTTTCTGGAGTGAATTCATAAAAAAAAATGTATGGCATGTTTTGATCCATCATTTGCACTCAGCAGCAAGTTCTTGCTTCAGATAACTGGCTATCATCCCATTAAATAAACCTTCTGCATATCTTCCCAGCACATCAAATCCCACACAACTGTCTGAGCCAAAGCACCTCATGCTTTCATGTAAGTTTCGATTATATTATTGGAATATACATATCCTGTAGATTTGCATGATATTTCATCCAAACAGTCAAATATAGCTTTAAGTATAATCAAAACTTTTTAGGAGCGTCAGCTTTTCTTTTGCTAGCAAGCTTTCAGCATACTGTATGGTTCCCTTTTTTAAAGCATTCTAATTGAAGAATTACAATTAATTTTCATTTATTAATTATCAGGGAAAAAAAGTTGTTCACTTTAGACATTTAGTTTTATACACTGCCCGAATTTTCCACCTTCACAATTGGTTAGCACCATAGGTTAGCACACTAACTCACCACATGGCTAATTTCACACTGTATGGATTTGACAGAATAAATGTATGTATTTGTGAAATTGAAGGATATTCATGTGGAGTTGGAGAATAATTATATGTTTTTAAAAACAAATTGTATATATAGAGCAAGTAACCCCTAGATTTGCA
This sequence comes from Pseudochaenichthys georgianus, assembly GCF_902827115.2. Classification (NCBI taxonomy): domain Eukaryota; kingdom Metazoa; phylum Chordata; class Actinopteri; order Perciformes; family Channichthyidae; genus Pseudochaenichthys; species Pseudochaenichthys georgianus. Next base: position 11,935,231 of record NC_047503.1, on the reverse strand, counting down.
GTTTATTCCTGTTGAGTTACAGGCTTGATTTTCTTCCAGAGTTTGAAACTATAAGTAGGACAAACAGTGACTAGTAATTTAATCTCAGCATGTGGAACAGTGGAGAGACCATTTAATAGCAGCTTACTTGTTTTATGTACCACCATAAAACTGTGAAAGTGGTTTAAATGCAAATGCATTAAATGGGAGTCAAAGACCATTATACAAATAAGAATGAATGTTGTGAAGCATAAACTCCAACTAAACCAATTTTGCATACATCGTTCAAGCTAAAGGCTGCTAGTATTCACTGTGCATTATAAATTCATAGTATACATCAATTGTAATTCAGTATACATTGAGTTGCTCTCGGAGAAACACATGGTTTTCTAAAAAGGTCTCATTCTTGGCTTTTATTAACAGTTAAACGCATTATAATTATCTCTCGAAAAAATTACTCTTAAGAGAATAATTTTAGGGGGGAGGGAGAAGAAAGTGAGTTGTGATGTACCGTTATTTTAAGATCGGTATCAGATCTAATCACTGTACTGAATCATTCCTGTTGGCTGGAGAACATCTCTGATCTGCTGCCCTCTGAGCTCATCCGCTGAATGTGTGCATTATGTGAAATGAGATCTCGAGTGTGTGTTTCCTCCTATCCCAGACTGCACTGGTGTGATTGATGGAGTAAGGTGTCTCTCCAGCTGGTGATTGTAATGAAGCTTTACCGTGTGTGTGTGTGTGTGTGTGTGTGTGTGTGTGTGTGTGTGTGTGTGTGTGTGTGTGTGTGTGTGTGTGTGTGTGTGTGTGTGTGTGTGTGTGTGTGTGTGTGTGTGTGTGTGTGTGTGTGTGTGTGTGTGTGTGTGTGTGTGTGTGTGTGTGTGTGTGTGTGGGGAAGGCTGACAGGACTATATTATCCTTTACAAAGTTGTCCACCAGTATGAAGGGCTGATTCTATCATGGGGAGACACACACACTTTTCTCTGACCACCGCATTGGAGATGATGAATGTCGGACTCTGTGTAGCTCTCAGCTCCAGGGATACTATTTGTAACAAGTAGTGGAAGCCAGGGCCACAATGGAGCGATGAGCCGAGACAAAGATGGGTGATGTGTGGCGCAGATGGTGGCCAAACCCTGGGGATCAGGATGGCTGATGTCTTTTTGGAGTTTCCCTGCAAGTCAACGGGAAGTGTCTGGACCTGCCTCTGTGGATCCTAGGGCTGAACGATATACCGTGTCATGGCGATAACAGCGATATGCGCATGCGCAATATTCACACCGCAGAGACGTGCGGTTTTATTCATTTTTAAAAAAAAATGCTAACGCACTTTAGCACAGAATTCAAAATAAAGATACTCTTATTACTTATCGAAACTGGACATACAATATATCCGATTAAAGCTGAGACTCCACAGATTATTTAAGTATAGTATCTAAGCGATCCGATCTTGCGACAGGGGAAGCAAACACAGACATCACAACACATACCTTTACGGAGATTTTACGGGAGATCGTCTCACCGTAGCTGTCAATCTGATCAAAAGACGTGTTCAATGGCATTAAAACGAGAAACGCGGCTGAATCGGTTGATCCATAGGTTAATAATGTATCTGTGGCTTTGAAGCAATTGTTTATAATCCATAATTACATTTGTATGTAAAAATCGGAGCACAAAAGTTAGCTGCTAATGGTAGCCACCAGAGTGTATGCAGCTTCCGGTTTTGGCTACGCGTCACTCTCACTCTTATTTGGTAATGTGTGTGTTAGACTGCCGCATAGCCAAGACCGGAAGCAGCAGCCACTCTGGTGGCTACCATTAGCAGCTAACTTTTGCGCTGCGATTTTTACATAAAAATGGAGTTATGGATTATAAATGAAATATTTTTTTTATACAGAGACGTTAAAAACCTATGGATTAACAGATTCAGCCAGGTTTTTTCTCGTTGTAATGCCATTGAACACGTCTTTTGATCAGATTGACAGCTACGGTGAGACAATCTCCCTAGAAGCTCCGTAAAGGTACGTGTTGTGATGTCTGTGTTTGCTTCCCCTGTCGCGAGTTCGGATCACTCAGTGATGATACTATATACCTAAATAATCTGTGGAACCTCAGCTTTAATCGGATATCTTGTATGTGCAGCTACGATAAGTAATAAGGGTACTTTTATCTTGAGTTCTGTGCCAAAGTCAGTTAGCATTTTTCGCTCAGGGGTCATTTAGATGCTTCTTATGAGACTTGTGTTTTGTTTTTGTAAAAATGGTTTGTATCGTCAATTAGCTGAGATTATTCCCGTTAATCTGGTATACCACATTAATAGGTTCTTAAATATTAATATCCCCTGAGACAGTGTCGTGAAAAAAAAGTAAAGTACCCGCCGGGACCTTGGGGCTTAACAGATTAAAAAAAACGCAATATATATCGCAGGGGAACAAAAAAACGCAATGTCAGTTTTTTTCAATATCGTGCAGCCCTAGTGGATCCTGTGAACTGTTGCCACCTCTGGTGACAGGTGTTCTATCATTCTCATGATAACCCTACACACATGTTGTGTCACTTCTTGTCTGGAGAGTTACTCATTTAATTCCCAAAATGCAGGGGAAAGAGAAAAAGTGAGTGCAGAAATACACTGATTGCAAATTATTTCATATTAAAGAAGTCCCGGAATATGTTGATGTGACTCATACGCTCTGACCTTCATAGAACCCCTTCTTAAATCACCTGTTTTTATGCACATTTCCAATTATCACATTAAAAACCTGAGTGGAAACGGCAGAAATATGAATAAAAAAAGAGGTGACAACGGAAGGGAAACAAATTGAACCAATACATCATTACGTGAATGAAATGCAGCTTATACCATGTGACTTTCTCAGAACAGAAGATAAATTGCGTGTCATATAAGAAGCTCTCTTAAACCATCCATGTGGTGGAACAATGAGGAGAGGAAGATGGTTTATCTGGGTGTTTCGCATCACAGTAGTGGACAGAGACGAGCATTAATTAGTATTTCTCTGTTAAATAAATGAACACATTCGGGTTAGTGTTGGCCTACATTCGGGTGGAATCTTGACTCTTGTCTTCAGATCTCATTCCAACTCAATCCAACCAACACCATTGGGAGATTTTGGACTGACATTAAGGGATGTTCAGGTCAAACGTGAAGCAAATGTTGCCTCTCTTAGGACAGCTGGGCAGTTTGCCAGAAGCAGCCAATGTAACAACTAAACAGCCAATAGCAAGCTAACATTGTAGGCATTGACCTCAGGCATGAAAGAATGTCTACATGTAGCAGCAAGAGGTCAGGATGAACAACAACTTGCCCAGTTGTTCATGAAACTTGGTGGAAGGGGGAAGCATTGGTAAATGAAGAATCCATTTCATTTTAGAGTGGATTTATAGCATAGGTCAGACACCGGCATGCATGTTAATTCATTAACCAAGTCATAAAGCATTGGGAAAACATTACTTTTATTTTTATACGTAGGTTTTTTCCCTACATTTTCAGCAAAAGGGTGAATTTGTTCTCCAATCACCCCCCTTTTATGCGCTATACTTCAAGTTTTGGAGATACCTTTAGACAGCGTTCTCTACAAAGCAATTAAAAACATTAATTAATAAAATATTATGTAAGAATGTTGTTTATCTTTAGCTGTGGACTGGAGGTCTAGACACTTGGATAATCTTTGACAAGAAGCACCAAAGCTGTCGTAGAAGCTTCTGCTGGCCCAAAACCTTACTTAAACTGATTTGAACCCCAATGAAGAACTTAAAAGCACGATTTTATTTAATTAACCAGCCAAGTTGGCAATAAGGCCTTTTAAGAAAATCCAAACTCCACGCAACTCCTCTTCCTCTACGTGTGAGTCTCTTTGCTCTTTTTAACACATTAGAAGATACTAGTGTTGTCACAATACCAACATTTTGGTTTCGTTACCAGGGGCGGATCTAGACAAATAGTCATGGGGTGGCAAGAGGGTGGCATCCCCTGGCAGAAGTATATGCTGATTTAATCGCAGTCATATCAATCAATGTTAACTTGGAAAGCCACAATATTGATATTTTAACTCAATAACATTAGGTGACATTATTTTGGCACATCAGTAAAGCCTTAAATAGAAATATATAAGGTGGCAGACATCATTTAATGAATTTCAACTGAGCCATAACTGAATGAGTTTGTTTCACTCTTAGACCAGCAGGGGTACCAAATCTATGCAGACTGCTGCAATAAGTACATTAATTAACTGTCTCATCGATGTTTGTCTGTATGAATATGATAATATTAACAATCATATTATTCCTATCAGCTGTCAATCACTGTTATGATTCACATATTCAGGGTTATTATTAAATAAACTATATTTTTTGGAGGAGATAATTTAGTTCCTCAAGATGCTTGCTCACCCTCCTTCAAATTTGAAAGACAAGTAATTACTATCATATATCAAAATAACAGTTCAGCGCCCCACGACTTCATTGCAAACAGTTACAACCTTGACTTTACATCAGAAAGAACAAACATTAAAGAAGTGACTAAAAATCAGTTAGGGTTAAAACACGTGTATTCAGCTAAAACATATACATCACTGGCCTAGTTAAATCAAAGTGGTTACTTTTTTTTGGCTGGGCAGTGAAGTTTTACACACCGTCTTATTTGACTTTCTCAGGACTTAAAACAGTTTTTTGTGGGCAGACCCCCACAAAGAAGAAACATATTATACACACGTAAGGTCATCATCTTAACAGTTTATTATTCTCATCGACTCATCCATGAGCAGAGCTCAAGTTGGCAAGCCTATTATAGCTGAATGTGGCGATTACCATCTTGATCAGCAAAACGCCTCACTTATTAAGATTTAAAGCTATGGTGCGTTTTGATTCAATGCTGAGTACAGCCAAACTTGACAGGCTCTTCTCTGTCATTGTAGACCGCAAACAGTGGCGGCTCCAGAGTATTTGTGTTGGGTAATCTATGGTAGGGCTAACCCATACAGTGGTGGGGCGCAAGTCAGTATTTGCAATGTAATTACATACACGCTCCCCTTGACAGTGAAATGCCACGCGTGAGGTTTAGATTATTTCCCTGTCTCAACCCAAATTGAACTGTATGAAATAAAAAGGCACATTTGTCTTGTAGTAAATACAAAGCCAATCCTGCAATTTCCCCACAAGTGAAAGAGTTGACATGCTGAAAACCCAACCCCTGCAAGGGGGTCTGGGGAGATTCTCCCCCAGGAGATTTTTTGAAATACTAACATAAAATACACATACTCTATTGAGAAAAAAAAATAAAAAATCTATTACTACACGACATATTTAAAAAAATTAATGGTATTTAGTTTTTTGTTACTTTGTTCTGAAAGCTGAACCTGCTGCTCCTCACAGAGAGAAGAGGGAAGAGGCTGTGAATTACTTTACATTGTGGATAAGGGTGGATAGCCCCCATTGTTCTGTGTGTCAAAATGAAAGACAGCCCACACACCTATCAATCATCAAACCGTGGGGTCTTATTTCATTACGTGTTGATTTCTATCAACACGTAATGTTGTATCGATGTATCGGGACTTCCTGCAACAACACCATGCCGTTATCGTGATTCTGATTGGCCAGAAGACATTATCAAAGATGTTCTATTGAGAAGACGATCACTACGTGACAAAAGTTTTCAAAACCGTTTCTAGTCTTCGGTATTTCCAGACAAGTGGCTACTGAAATCAATCTTACTAACTGCTGTCTGTGCAATTTACTCTGCGCGAGTTGGCGGACTTTATTTTGCTTACCTTAACATAATTTTTCATGGTGGGGCTAAGCCATTTCTTGGTATGGCTGTAGCCTACCCCAGCCATACCCTGGCGCCGCCACTGACCGCAAATACCTCATTCCTTCCGTCTACTTGGATCCGAAATGCTTCTCGTTTTGCACTGTCCCCCGTTCAAATAAAATCGCCGCCAATCATATTTCCACGCTCGTTCCAGGGCCGGGGGAGGGGTTGCAAGGCTCGCGTCTTGTGCTGCATTCACTTGCACTCGGACATTAGAGATTTTCTCTCATAAATGTCCGATGAGCCACAACTTTTTTTTCAAAACAAAGATGCCAACTGGGGATACCAAGTCAAGAATTGCGATTCCGATTATTTTTCGATACTTTTCTTTTATTATTTTCATGATCAATACAATTGTAGTTTATCTGTTAAGTGTTTTCGTACAACATGGTCTCTTCTTTATACTTGAGTTATGTGATTTATTTGATAGTTAACTTTATATTTTATTAACATGTAATAGTACAGTAATATAAATAATGATTGACCAAATGTACATTGCAGATGTTAGCCACATTGGTAAGTTAGCTAAAAAGATAGCCATATTAGACAGTCATCACCTCGGCAAACTACGAAAACGTTCGTTTGTCACAAAATAAATTGCACTTGTTTGACTTAGATTTGAGAGCATGGGCTTGAGCATGATGTAATTATGTTATCTATCACATTCGATAACCTGTCTGGATGCCGGTCGGCGAGGCGCTTGGCCAAGTCTGATGTGTTGGCTCCCTTGGTTTGCAGGGATCTAAAACATGTCTCACAGACAGGCCTCGTGGTGTCCGTAGGCTTGCCCTCACTGTCAGAGATATAGCTCAAATACTTCCAAATTTCGCTTCTGGCGTCTTTTTTGTCAACAAGCCGAGGCGCAGCGGCAGCTGCACTCCCACTTTCAGCCATGCTTCTCGTTTTCTCACATGCTTTGGCAGCTAGCGCGTGCACGAGAGAGGGGAGGGACTGAGAGCGTGCTTGAGAGGGGCGGGACTGCAGGCACGGCTGCAGTGCAGGGAGTGGAACCAGAGCGCTGAACACACACGGCTCTTATTAAAATGGCGCTTTCTCACCAGAGTACTTTCCCCCGTCATTCTTAAAGTACAGATACTAATGAAACGGAGGAATCGTAACGTTTTTAACTGCAGGGTATCGCGGTACCTTCCAAGTATCGGTACACCGTGCAACACTGGAAGATACACAGCCTTTTTCTTCAAATGCACCAGTGTTGCATCTTAAAATGTAACCATTTAACACTCCACTACCTTTTTGGACTGACCTCACTGGGTTTTTCATTTAATTTGTAATCCATCTATATATGAAAAATGGATGTCGACGTGTATACCGAATACCAAGTATATGCATGCCCGTATATACCGAGGTGCCTTAATTGTCTTGTCCCTTTTGATCTTCAAAATTCAAGGCAATTCAATCATCTCCCCTGTATGGAAATGTGCAGCTCAGCATGTGAATTTGAAGGTGCTCAGCAGGAAGAATTCCCAACTAAAGTTTAACATATCTACATAAATTCTCAAAAAAACCTGTTCTAAACTTGTTAAAGTCCTATTTGGAGGTCAAAGTAATTTCTTATTCTGCTTCTATGTTAGTGTTCTTTCTGATTCAAATGCCTCACTTGGGCTTTTTCTCTACTTCTCTGCTGGAAATAATTAACATTGATTTTAACAGTGAAAAGCTCTCAGCTGTGTTATCGGACAGGCCGCATGCTGCAGCACACTTGACGGCATGCTGGCCAAAAGGCAACACGGAGGACAGCAACTGTACACTGTAAGAGGTTCAGATCAATTCACAGGGCTTGCCGTGTAATGATCACCCAGCCATACACTGTTAAAGGTGGATAAAAGAGCAATGCACACATTCCACATGAGAAGAAAGGTGTTTATCCAATTCAGAGGAAGAAAAAACTAGTTACTGAAGTTCACCACCACCTGTTTGTTGAAGTATTATTCTGTGTTGTGAATTCAAGTGAATAGTAACCAACTGTCAAGGGCATTCAGAGCAAGTTAGGACCGTACAAGTGCAAGACGATAACGGTTTTCAGGCAGAATATTGGAGAAAATGGCAAAACAAAAGCATCATTCTCCAACGTATAGCAAAGGGAACAGAACTTGCCAATGGAGGGAAATCAAATATCTGACAAACACCCACAGAAAACCAGTACATGAACATACATGCGGAACTAATCCAAAGCTGGGCCGGAAAAACACAAGGGCACCAGGTGAACAGAATCAAACAGGAGGGAAAACACAGATGCAGGAAGTAAAAACAGACATAACTCAAGGGGGTAATCACTTTTCCAAATAAAACAGGAAGTATAGGCAGATTGTGACACCAACACCAAGTCACAAACAGGACCAGAATGATCGAATATAAGGCAAGATCAATACTTAGTGAGGTTAGGAACAAGTCCAGACCAAGACCAAACCTTGCCTTGCTCAAGGGCACCACAGCAGGGCCCAAGAGGTGAACTGGGACCTCTCCAAGTCGCAGTCCACTCCATATTTTAAGTCTGTACGGGGACTCAAAGCAGCGACCCTACAGCCCAAGCCCCTACTGACTGACCCACTGCCATAAAAAGTCTGTGGTTTACACATGTAAAAAAACTGGGTTTTTTTACAGTTTCTGAACCTATATGAAGAACTATGAGCTGTGGGTGCTGTTGACAACAGCCTACGGGTGGTGCTTTTATAATTCAACAACATCGGTATGTGATAGGCGGAGATTATCACTGCTGATTGCTTTTTGTGTGAGACAGCATCAAGGAAAGGTCTTGTTCAAGATGAAAAAACATGACCTTAATAAAGAAAATTACTTCCTTTCCGGTGTGAAGGCACCATAAAAGGTTTCCATATTCCCATAAAGACGTCCACAAAGAAAGATAAATTCCTCTTTATTCAACTCCTTTATTACCATATACTGTATACATGTCAGTATGAATAAGTAAACCATGACAATTGTGTTAAAGAAATAGTCAAAATGTATTCCAGAGGTGCATTTTCCCTTTGACATCCTGTGTTGGTTTTCTAAGCATTCAAAGTAATATTATTTATAACTAAATCGGACAATGCACTGGCATTTTAGTGAAAACACTCAGTTCTGGCCTTGAATAAATCTCCCAAGCCAGAACTGGTATTATGAACCACAGATGTATTCATTTTTTCTTGGCTAGTGAAATATAAATGCCTATCTCTCATTAAATAGTATCCTTGCAATGCGAGTCTACATCAATTAGGAATCAAAGAGTGTGAGATCATGTCTTATCTTACAACAGCCTCCTGCCTTGTACTTCTACCTTCTTACTTGAACAACAAGCAGAACATGTTGCCTCATTCCGCTTAAATATCTCATGCTTACATCACTTTTTACTGAGTCCCACAGTGCAACACCGCGGACTGCATGAATATCATATTCAAACACCATGAGTGCACTCGCAAACACACCGTCGGCGCTTAAGAAAAAATACCACCGAGTGCTCATATATGCAAAATGCTAACATATTCCTAAGTGCCACAGTGCCATGTTACATCGCTGCCAGCCTTGTAATTTGTATATGAATATTGCATCTGTGCTTCCTTCCTCTCTCAGTCTGTGTTATTGTGTCAAATGCAGGGCGAGATTTGTCTCTCCGTAGTAACAGGGGAAGGCTTCCACTGCCTGGAGCCAGGTTCTGGAGCCTGACTGGGTAAGATTGAAGCTCTCTTTCTGCTTGGTGAGCGCAAAGGGGAGAATAGAGGGGGGGACAAGATGTGGAGAGGGGGAAGGGGTGCTTCAAAAGAGAGAGACCCCCAGCGTTGTGCCGGAGGTTTCCATCTGTCGGCAAGAAGGGTGCAACATGCAAACAAAAAAATCAACATCATGCGTGCAAAAAAACCTTCATTTTATAAAGGAGGGCTGATCTTGACAGAGAGGGGTGACACATGGGCTGACAGACTTCCTCAGAGGCTTCGCTTGCAGGGCTTTGCGCATTTCAAAGTGTTTTTTTTGGTCGCTTTAAAGCCACCCTGGGCGCTGTCCTAAATCCGAAGGGCCAGATGCATATGATCACAAGAATGTAGAAATGGCCCAAGCATTGCTTAGCCGAGGCTTCAGAGTTTAGTAAATCCATCAACACCGAATAGTCTGCGGCAGAAAAGACATGATCAGTGTTTACTGCGCCGCCACTGCTGTCTGTTGATCAGAGCTCTATTTAGAAAATGATAGTTGTAGAAAGCCACAGACAGCCATTTTCAATGTTGCGAATTGTTCATCATAAAAACTCCCTCCTCTCACCCAAATTCCAGTGACAACCATCTCTGGTTCCCAGCAGACGCAGAAGCATCTAATCCGAGTAGAAACCCCACACATTGAGACTCACTTTGTTGTGCGGCAGTGACAATGGGAGTGCAGGAGCCAGGAGTGCAACAGGGCGCAGGTCCCATATGCAGTACTCTTGCCAGGGATAATAACAGCAGCAGAAGTAATATATTCATGCATGCACAGAGTGATCTTTTTCACCTCCAGCCAAAAGCACGCTGGCAGAACTCGAGCTGAATCACCACTCAGTTCAACAGGCTCCCCGAGAGCCCTGGTCACAGCTGTGTGTATGTGTGTGTTTCCATGTCAGTCACTTTTTTTTCTGATCTAGTAATGCAAAGATCTATTCTGTTGTTCTCTATAACACTCTCTTCAATACAAAGATATAACTGGTTTAGTCCACATGGAAAAAAGTGTGACAACTGATATTTTGAATGCTATTTGTTTCTGACTGTAAACATCCTTTGGCTAACGACATCAGTGGTGCATAGACTGCATGCAGGAAGATATGGGCTGTTAGTATTATAAGTGATAGCCATTAACAGACAACAAATCCACAGGCAAAACAGATTCAAGGATGGAGATAAAAGTGCCAATAGTGAACGCCATCTTTCAGTCTAAACTAACCGACTCTTGAACGTCATATACGAACAAATACGAGAGTTGAATCGATGTTCTTATCAAACTCAAGGCAAGAAAGCGACTAGTCTCTAATGTCAAATAATTCCTTAAAATCTTGTCAAACATCAATAATTATTTCATGTTGGTTAAGATGATATCCAAGCAGCTACATCTTTTCCAGGACAATTCCTGTGGGCGAACAAGGCATTTAACCTTTTAAGCCATCGCCTTAGGGAGAAATGCATAAAGCATAGATCCTTGACCATGAGGCTTATAAGCATATTTCAGTCTCTTTGAAAGGTAAGATGCTAAAGAATATGAATCCATTGTAAGTAAACCTAATCATATTACCATTCCAGAGATGATGCAATAAAACGGAAAAAAACCCAGGTCTAGTATATAATGTAAATTTAAAATGCATATTCACCATTGTAACCAAGTGGGTATGATGATGCAACTGAATGTATTATCCCACCATTCATTACAACTTGAACTGTACATGTGATGATACTCCATGTTCTGGCCTTGTTTGGTAGTGATAGCGATTAAGGCCAAACATACAAAGAACAACTTGTACAAAGTGTATTTGTGCTTGCCTTAGACAACGCAGACTGCTTTTCTTTCTGTGTGCATGGGCTAAAATAAAAAAGCACATCCCACCTGTCCTCACATCACTGCCTCTGACTTCAGTGCAAACACTAGAATTGATTTTCAGCTTCTGGTTGCTTGTCCAGAACGCACTGAATAGCCTGGCTCCCACAATGCATGTTAGATAAGCGACGAGCCACCCAGAGTCCTCGGGTCATCTGGCCCTAGTCAACGTGATGTACCGAGGGTCAATACAAAGTCTGCTGGAACTGCTTTTTATTTACTTTCTATGCTGCGGTTACAATAGCCTTCGATGAGGATTTGGTTTGCTCAGAGACTTACTAAAAGATTAAAGCAGCTTGAAAACATGTTCTGTTGCCTTTCAACAATGAGGATTGAATCTTAGCCATTGAATACTTCATGCGTAGGCTTGGTTTACAGAGCTCTGGTGAATGGGTTTATTTATGTAGAAAAAATATTGAATTCACAAAGATAAGTTTGCACATCACTTACCACAGCTATCTCAAGGTCCGATTCACAATAGACATTGGGCTTCTGATATCACAGCAAAAACACGCCTTGCAGCAGAGTGAAATTAGATTTTTTCTTCTTGACTGATGAGATAAAGATGGATTCCTCAAAACATCAGGCAAGGAATTGAATTGTGTCAGAATGTATTTGGAGCTGATGATGACTTGATCACTGGGCATGACACCAATGTGCTTTTGTTACCAAAAACTCACTGAAGTCACTCGTATCACTGCACTTGGCTATTGTCGCTGATCTTTGTGAATTGAGGTTCATTTGGATAGTATTGTCATTTATTAATTGTTTAACATAGAAATAGCACAAAAATTGGTCGAGTTGTAACTTGTTCTTACTTCCTGGTTTAAAAATATGTGGATTATGGACACATTGATTTAATGGGGTGTTTATACATACAGTGCATTATTTATCTGAGGTATATCTATGAAGAGTTTATGAGTACATCCCACCTGTCCTCACAGGCTCGCTGCTCGCTCGCTGCTGCTCACCTGAGGAACAGGTTACACGCCGTCAGCGCTGAGACATGATCCACCTTTGCTGAGTTCCGGATGTGAGCCACGTTCAACCTCATCCACCACAGCGGACCCGAGTTCCACTAAAGGCTCGTCGGGAAGGGTTTCAGGAGCCACTCCACACTGGGCGAATCACTTCTGGGATCCTACTTTTGCCCGCCGAGTGGATTTAGCATGAGAGGGAGCAACTCTTGCAGAGATAAAGAGTCGGAAGTGTGGTCCCGGCTCTCCTCTCGCCGCCCTTCTCGCCGCTCCTCACACCGCGTATCGCCGCTCCTCTTGCCGCTCCTCTTGCTGCTCCTCTCGCCGCTCCTCACACCACGTATCGCTGCTCCTCTCCGCGCCTGTGCTACCGGCGGAGATGTAAAGTGGATTAAATAGCCGGTGTAACGCGGTGGGATTACCTTCTCTACTCTGCTGTGCTGCTATAGCTGAGGCCTGGTTCCACCTGCTCTGCTCTGCTGTGCTGCTATAGCTGAGGCCTGGTTCCACCTGCTCTGCTCTGCTGTGCTGCTATAGCTGAGGCCTGGTTCCACCTGCTCTGCTCTGCTGTGCTGCTATAGCTGAGGCCTGGTTCCACCTGCTCTGCTCTGCTGTGCTGCTATAGCTGAGGCCTGGTTCCACCTTGCTCCGGGAACAGCGTGGATACTGTTGTACTGGACTGGGAGAATGGCGGGTGTCGTGTTTCTGCTGTGCCTTTTCTTGGCTGTGCTGGACAAGGAGAAGATCGCTAGTCGTCCTGAACAATCTACTGGATTCGGGTATGTTCTGCCGCCCGCAGTGGACATCCCCTGTACAGTTTCGGAGGTGTTTCACAAACAATTGCTGGTTGCTCTGTCGCGGACATTCATTTCGGAAAATGTTTGTCTTTCTCACATGCCTGCCACGATGGTCCTTCAGAATAGTTTTTTAAACTCTAATCTCACTTTCGCGAAGTTTGCTGGTGACTCTAGAACAGCTGACAATGTATGTGTGTTGATTAAGAGGAAAAGGTGCTTGGTATTTTTATTGTTGTTACTATCAGGAAATGTACAGCCAAATCCGGGTCCACTGAGCAGTATTAGTCAAATAGCTACTCCTGCTGATTTTATATCTAGATCTGGGCTAGGTTTAATTCATTTAAATGTGCGTAGTCTGTTACCTAAATTAGATTTTGTCCGTATTTGGGCGAGTTCGACTGATGCTGATGTCATTGTCTTATCAGAAACGTGGCTAGATAAATCCATTTTGGCCTCTGACATTTACATAAATGGTTACAGTGTATATCGTACTGACCGGCCTAAAAAAGGTGGTGGCGTTGCCATTTATGTGAAAGTAAACAGCTAGAATTTTTAGCCGTGAATATTGAGGTAACAAAGTGTCAACAGCTCATGGTGGTGGGCTGCTACAGGGCTCCTTCGGCTGTCAAGGACTCTTTATCGTCTTTGGCTAAACTGTTATCGCAACTTTCCTACAAGGAAATAGTGCTGCTTGGTGATTTTAATTGGGACTGGTTAACTTCTGTGTCAGAGGATTTAAAAAACCTGTGTACCTCATTGAATTTTACCCAGATTATAGACAGTCCTACTCGCCCAAATATTAAGTCCCCAAATAAATCCTCCTTAATTGATCTAATTTTAACAAATGTTCCACATAAATACTCATCTGTGGGAGTATTTGCTAATGATGTGAGTGACCACTGTGTTGTAGCCACAATTAGGGACACTAAGGTCCAAAAGGTTAAACCACGTATCATCACAAAGAGAGACAAAAAACACTTTGTGGAGCAGGGTTTTGTGCATGATCTGTTTGATTTTGATTGGGGTAGAATCAATTTGTGTGCTGATGTAGAAACTGCATGGTCTTATTTTTATCTTGGTTTTATGAAAATTATAGATAGACATGCACCTCTGCGTACATTTAGAGTGAAGGGACGAAACAATCCCTGGTTTTCTGCTGAGCTGTCCAGTCTCCTTCATGAGAGAAATAATGCTTGGGCTAAGGCTAGGAAATCAGGCTCAGAGGTAGAATGGCTACGTTTTAGGCAGCTAAGAAATAGCTTCACATCTCAAGTAAAAAGTGCTAAATCAAAGTACTATTTGTCGGTTACCACAGAAAACCTGAATAATCCTAGGAAATTTTGGAAAGCCATAAAATCGATTTCCACTGGTGATATCCCAAATGAGCTACCTCCGTGCCTTACCACAGCATCTGGCACTATATCAGACAGGGCCACTATGCTAAATTGCTTTAATGAGCATTTTGTGTCTTGTGGCTCTCTGTTTGGCTGTGTGGCTCCTGTGAACGCTCCAATCCTTGATTCTGAACAATGTGGTCTGGAAAACCCTTTCAGTTTTACTCCTTTAACTGTTGGTATTGTTCATGAAGCATTATCCAAGTTAGATCCTAGGAAACCGGCTGGCCCGGACAACGTAGAACCTTTCTTTTTAAAGATAGCTGCAGATTTTATTGCTCCACCTCTTACTTATCTTTTTAACCTCTCCCTCAGCACGAACACAATTCCAAAAGTATGGAAGTCTGCTTATGTCTTGCCTTTACTGAAAGGAGGGGAGGCAACTATTTTAAATAACTATAGGCCAATCTCTAAGTTGTCAGTTCTGGCTAAGGTTCTTGAACGCTTAGTGAGTGAACAAGTAAAGGAGTTTTTATGTATAAATGATATCCTGTCTAAACATCAGTCAGGATTCAGAAAGAAACACAGCACCATCACTGCCACGATGAAAGTGGTAAATGACATTACTACTATTTTAGATAATAAGCAGAGTTGTGCAGCTCTGTTTATTGACCTTTCCAAAGCGTTTGACACCGTTGATCATCGCATTTTAAAGCAGAGGCTACTCAGTATTGGCCTATCCAGCCTTGCAGTGGGGTGGTTTGTGAACTACCTCTCTGAAAGGTCCCAATGTGTTCATTTTGATGGACTGTCTTCTGAATGGTTAAACATTTCTAATGGTGTACCACAAGGTTCTGTTTTAGGACCACTTTTATTCTCCATATATATTAACAGTGTAGGTGATAATGTGGATGAAGCTACTTTACATTTTTATGCAGATGATACTGTGATGTACTGTGCAGGTCCCACCATTAAGGAGGCTGTTGTTAAATTACAGGCTGTTTTTAACACTATTCAGACTCAGCTCTCTGAATTAAAGCTTCTTTTAAATGTGGATAAAACCAAGGTAATGCTCTTTTCAAAAGCTAAAAAGACACCAGAGCCTGTTTTAGATATTGTAACTACGCAAGGAACAAAACTTGAAGTTGTTGCCTGTTACAAATACCTTGGTATCTGGCTTGATGATTGTCTCTCTTTTAAACTTCATGTCAATAACCTGCTTAAAAAACTGAGGGTTAGGCTAGGTTTCTTTTTCAGAAACAAGTCCTGTTTCTCGCTTGAGGAAAAGGCTAGTCACTGTGACCTTTTTACCTGTGCTGGACTATGGGGATTTGTTGTATATGAATGCACCTGCCAATTACCTGAGCAAATTGGATGCTGCGTATCACAGTGCTCTGAGATTTGTCACAAATTGTAAAGCACTTACACATCACTGTACCCTGTATGCCAGGGCAGGTCTGCCATCACTCTCTGTACGGAGGCTCAGTCATTGGTACACGTTTATCTATAAAGCTTTGTTGGGTAAACTCCCGTATTATATCTGCTCTCTGATAACACAGAGAGTTGCAAGCAGCTATTGTCTGAGGTCACATGATGTAGTCTTGTTAGATGTGCCAAGAGCAAGGACTGTCTTCGGTAAGACAGCTTTTATGTGCGCAGCTCCACTTGCTTGGAACAATCTTCAGCAAGAATTGAAACTGAGCAATCTCATTCCTCTGCATGTTTTTAAAGCTAGGCTAAATGAAATGCTTGCTGATACTATGGGCACTTGTAAATGTCTATAACTATGTATCCTGTAAATATAATGTATAATGTCCTTTATTGTTTTATGTTTCATGTGGAATCTATATGCTGCAGGTCTCCCTTGAAAAAGAGATCTATGATCTCAATGGGACCAATCTGAATAAATAAAGGTTTGAAATGAAATGAAATGAGAACAGTCGTTAGGGATGCAATTCACCCAGGTAATGTGAGGATTCCACGTTTTCTTCTGGTCTCATTTGTGTATCCTTTGTTGAATCCCTTCCATCTCCTCATATTAATTACATTTGCCTTGACTTGTGTTGCATCAGAATTCAATCCCTATCTGTGCAACCTAAGTCTTTGGAAACACTGACATGAAACACTGATGTAAAACACACATATAATGAGTTCAATTTACAAAATCCGACAATTGGTTTTGCTTCTTTATCTAGTAAGGATAAGGCTAATCCCAGAAAGAAAAGGGTGCAATTCTGAAGATTTTTGTGAGACTATACCTCTAATCTTTTTTTTGCCTGCATAACCACCAAGCTAATGGCACAAGTCTAACATTTTAATATTATTCAATATATTTTATTCAGTTGTAGTCAGCAAGGCAAACTGCCTTTGGAGTCAATGTTGCATCACATTTGCTAACAAACTATACAAGGATAACACGTACACACTTCTCGTGTTGATACACATTCAATAAGCCATGTGATAAAACAGGCGTTTTGCTATCAGCAGGTTGGTCTAACAGTTGCAGTCCTCCTGAATACTTTCAGTGTTTCTTGGTTACAGTATATTTGTATTGCACAACATGGTGAATAAAGACAACTGTAGACTCTGAATGCCTTGAGAAACACTTCACAGAGTTCACCATCTGTTCTGAAACCAGTTAGGACTGTTTAATCTCTTCATGTCTAAGGATAGGAAATGAACAGTAGATGTAGGATCAGCGCTCGGGGGAACATTTATTATCAGAGTCTTGCAAAAAGAACAGTGCATTTTATCCTCCAAAAATATGGGTCGGAGTGATAGAAAAAAAGATTGAAGAGGGGCCTCCGATAAAAGAGATAGCAAAACACATTTGGAGCTGGTTGATATCAAAAAGAATGCAAAATGGGTTGTATTTTGAAGCAAATCAAAACAGCTGTGGAGGACAGAGGTTGTTGAACGCTGCTTATTGATGTTCTGGGATAATGGCACGCGCTCTTGAAACACAGTGTCCTTAGTTACCGCTTTTCAGCTGGGGCAAGCGCTTGAAGTGTCAAAGGGATCGGCTGCATGTGTTGCAACTGCATTCATGAGCTTTACAGCATGCCCTGGTTGATTGGTGCATGTAATACAACATGTGTTGGGATGGTGAAATCCCCATTCCAAAGGCGCCCACTCTTTCGGCATGTTGCATCAGTGTTGCGCCTCTACACGGAACCCTCTGTGCTTACCCTGGGAAAACAATAGCTTATCTATCCCCCCCCCTGCCCCCCTTGTCCGCATCTGACAACATCAGCATTCAAGCCCTCTTTAGCACCCAGACAGCGATGAGCTACTTAGCAGCGCGCGCCCATAGGATTAACTGCTGATCTACTCATTCACTTTAAGCACTGCAAACAGCCGCCTTGATGATAGCGAGGGTTTAAAAGTGTGAGGTGAGGCACTTATCGCAAGATGAGCCACTCGATGTCTCATCTTTCACTTTGTAAACTTTCGCTGCAGTGAAGGTGATAAAAACAGGAGCACAATGGCTGCGGCATGACTCCGGTGGCCTTTTTCTGTTGGTAGAAAAGACTCGCTCAGAGAGAGGGTATGCCTCCGAAGCAATGGCATGCAAATTAATTCAGACGCCTTTTGTCTTCTGGAGGCCCTGAAGGCGCAAAGTCTGGTTGCCGTATGGGGTTACGCTGTGAGGACATTGAGGTGCACTGGAGCGTTTTATTGACAGAAATAGCAGGAGGAGGATTTTATTTGGATGTATTTTGGGTTAAATGAGAGGAAATTATTCAGAGGTGTATGAACCTATAACCATCAATGAAGGGTGTTGGGTTTTATTGCAGGGTTTACTATTGTTGAAGGGTTTCATTGAGGTTAGGGTGTGAGCAGAGGTGGTGATTTACTACTTTAGTATTGACTAGATTAAGTATTCTCTGTTGGGAGAATATAACAGATTCTTATTTGGATGATTGCTTTACAAAGCCTTGCTCCTGAGAGGAAGGTTGATTTGTGTGGTGGTCAAGGAAAAGGATCTTCCAACAGCGTTTTATTGATACTCCCTTGGTCCTTATTAAACAAACTGACTGTGAATTATTATTAAACGCAGCACTTGGAAAGTCACTAAAATGGAAACAGCTTCTTTTTGAATTTTCCAATGCTGTTTATTCTCCCTTTTCGTTCTTTCTCCTCAACATCTGATGGAGTTTAAGATATATCGAAACAAACTTGCATCGCATCCTCATCCAGCTGCTTCCAATATCCTGCCGCCCCCGGGGAATAACGTGTTATTGGGAAAAGATGACAATGTCTACAACTTCTACAGTGATTCAGTGTGTGTGTCCATGTGAGACATTCCACTCAGGAAGTCCCATGACCCTTCTGCGACACAAACACATTCCATCCTTCTAAACCACAAACCCACACACCAAATAATCATCATCCTCACTTCTTTGCAATATGTCCTGGGGAGAAATAAACACATGGCTCAGAGTTTTTTTTTTCTTCTGCCAAAAAGATGCATGGCTGCTATTTTTACACACTGGCCATTTTCTCAAAGCATAACTAGGGAAAAGAAAAAAGAAAAAGAAATACAAAAGACAATCGCTTCCCACCAAGAAGTGGGAAGAAAAATCTGCTCATTTTTCTTTTATTATTGAATAATTTCCTGCCCTCGAGAGGTAAAAAATAAAGAGCGAGGACGAGGGGGAGAATCAAGCACAGTGTTATAGAAGCGTTTTAGAATACCAAATGTTAATTCAGCAAGCTTAGTCTCAAAGTTTCAGCCTGCCTGATTCTATTCTTATTTTTGGAAACCTGTGAGATAAATGTAGCAGTCGAGCCTGTAATTTGAAATATTTAGTGGAAAATGCTCACAGTGAAGGTAGCACTAATTAGCGCCAACACCATCCCCAAACAGCTCCCTCCAACACTCTAGCAGCGTCCCTAGTTTTCTTTTTCGCTGAGCGGTTCATTGCATTAATCGAACCACTCCTGCAGTGCTGTGTTTGTGGATAAGAAACACTCCCTCAGTGGAACAAATTAGCTCCATTAGCCCTATGATGAAAGGCAGAATCTCCATTTCCCCAAGTGAAGTCGAGCAGCTAAATACAGCTTCTTGTGACCATCGACAAGGTCGGGAAAATGTAGTTGACCACCGTGCCTGCGCTGATTGATTCTGCAACAGTAAAGTGGACATTTTTAACTATAACCATGAAACTTCCCGAGTCAATTATGTACATTAAGATGATCATTTTTTGTATAACAAGTTTTCTAAATGCTATTAACTATGCAAATTAGGCACTATCTTATTAAATAAACGCTCATTTGTATACATTTATATTGGATTAACAGACTCAAAATTCTGGTCTTTATTGTGTGGAGATTGAGTAAAATGTCTCTTTGTATCACTCCATAAATCAGAAAACTAAGCTATAAAACATTTGTTCCGCCATGTTTTTAGGAATAAAATGTTTAAACACTCATCATATGAATGACATTTTAACTTTGCTCTCTGTAGAAAAACATTCAGAATACGGATATAGGTATGAAATTGGAAAGTTTTGCGATGCAACTGAAGTGGATATTTCTGGCCATGAGTATAAGAAAAACTCATTTTGAGTAAAACGGCCTTTAGAGATATGTGTTGCATAATTCAATACAGATGAATAGGGTGAATGTTATTGACAGCTCCATGAGACTTACTGAGTTGATTACTGACATTAAGATGACATTTTCATTTATTTAATTCCTGTTTGTACCTGAAATGTTATGGTTAAGTATGCAAATGTGCATGTTATGCTGACTAATAGAAGACATCTACCAGGAAATGGCCTATTAGTTAAAAACAATGTTTTTGCGCCTTGTCTTTCCTTAAGCCACTCTTGCTTCTTTTTTTAGGTTCATCTATACGTGGGATTTTCCATTGGAGTCTATTTAAAGATCCAAAGGAAGTAGCGTACCCTAGAGTTCACCCGCAAGCTGAGGTCTCATGGGACTTTGAGTTCATGGGAACCAGAAGCAGTTCTCCGACTCCTGTATCTTTTTGCTCGTCTTCACATCCGCTCTCCCTACTCATCATTCTCAACCCCTCAAACCACCACATAGCCAACCACTTCCTTCGATGCGCTGCTTTTCATCCTCATCCTCGATTTCACTTCCGCCACCTCATTCCCTTCACCCTTATCCGATTATTTTTCTGAACTTCTCTTCTACGACGCTCACAGATATTTTAATTCTCCCGCTTCCTGATTCAGCTTAATTGCCAAACGCCTCCTCCGTCTGCAGGTTTGCAGCTTTACCTCCATCATGTACGCTGCCTATTATAATTCTCTGCCTGAATCAGCTTCACCACGGTTGTACGCGTTTGAGCTGGCACACATATGTGACCCTACGATCCCACCAAAAACTTCCGACCCCTCTCTTCCTGCTTGGCTGGGCCCCATTACAATAAACGCTGATTGGGAAGCTAACAGGAGCCAGCATTAGCTCGTAATGACTGAGACTTCTGCTTCTCATTCCTTCTCCCGGCTCTGCTTTTGCTCACCAAGTCAAATGAAATATCTAGGACAATCAAGATGGCTGATTGGAGTGAAGGATATTGGAAATGTGTCTGCGGTTCCACAAATTGCTGACCTAATACAAAGGACTGGATCCCTTCTTTGTTTTGTAGGTCAGCGCTGCAGCAAAAGTCGATAAAAGCGTTCGCGCCCCAAATTAGCTATGCATTACATTATGCTTGACCTTAAAACAAAGCTAGTGTACTTTCTACTACTTTCTCCCCATTCTAGCTTGAAGAACACTTTTTACTCTCCTCTCGCAAATTGATATGAGTTGCAAAAGTGTTGTGCTGTTTTGCACAGAAGAGTTTTACTTGGTTTTTATGTTATTGTTCCAGCATTCCCTTTCTCACAGAGTGCTATGCCAGAACAGCTGCTACACAGTTGTTCACTGCTGTTGTAACTGGCAAGCACGTCCTCATTCATATAACCCCAACCAGCCTGGGAGTCTCTTCGGGAAAGCATATGTGTATTTTTGTTGCGCGTGCGAGTGACTTGGAGCGTTTCGCACTTCAACTTCCACGAGCGTGAGTGCAAGTAAAACACAGATGCCCTGTTCTTACTCACTTTCCCCTATGTAAGCATGTCTTGGCTAAACATGCAGTAACACTGGACCAGACACAAAGCTCTGTGCAGAAAGGCCCGACAGCTGCACTCAATTACATTAACTACCGCGGCCAGAGAACACACACTCTCTCAGGCCACTGGCTCCAGCCATAATCAACGACTTATTCAATAAGCTCAAAAAAATGCACTCCCCCTCACTCCTGCCATACACACAATACACCATCACACTATTTCCTAACTGAGGGCATTTGTTCCTAGCTACCAGGTCAAAGTTGAGCTTTTAGGAGACTGCCGTTTACCTGAGCTGTAAAGAGAGAGTCATTGGGGGGTATGAAAGGGGGGGTTAGTGGGATATAAGTACGAGCAGTTCATGAACATAGCTAAGAACATTTACTTGTTGGTACATTTTGTTACATTTTCTCTTGATCCCAAAGAAAGGTTAGTGACATTTTAATTCACTGGATTAGTCATTCATTCATTTATTCCTTATCAAAGCAAAAGCCTTCACTTTCACTTGTGTAAGCACTTTTGAATTGGTTTCAACTTTGTATCTTTGACAGGTAATTCAGGTGTCATAGAAAGAACCAAAACTCTGTGTTCAAAAATAACCTGCATAATTATGAATCCCTACTCAAAATCAGTCCTTATCTATCATCAGGTAGAGTTCTTTGTTAGTTATTTGGTGAAGAAATAATGTACTCCTAAATCTGTACTATAATTAATGCCTGCATGTGTCTTGTTTGTTTTCTGTCGATCTTACATTTCAATGTCTGTGGATGTTACGGGTGAGTGGAGCAGAGTGGACACAAATACAGGACAGAAGAGCATTTAACAGAACATATTTGTTTCTAGGCTTGATCCAGAAAAAGCAAGGCATAACATAACTTCCTGATTACAACAGGCAAGAATCCAACAAAGACTGAACTAAAACCAGGGTTGCGTTCCAATAGTCCATTTAGCTTAGGAACCTTCCTAACGGAGTGAAATGACCCGGAAGTCCCTCAGTGGCAGCCATGATAAGTGCCGTTCCAATTCTCTAAATGAAAGGAGGTTTCAAACTTCCTTTATAACCTCCTTTAGCTTAGGAACCACTGGACCTCCCTTACCGAAAGGAGAGGAGAAAATGCTGCCCCACAATGCATTGCAGCCGCAGCATTTGCCGTCACTCAACAGTCGGCCGTTCATGGAAACAACCGATTATGACCGAGAAATGATATCATGAAAGTTACGATGCTTATTAAGCATTTTAAAACGTATGTGGTAAGTTGCCAAAGTGCTTTGTTTTGAACGTTCATTAGTATTATAATCAAAAAGAGAAATATGAACGTTAGTTTTTACTGAAATGATCAAATAAAGTCAACATTTCACAGTCTTTACTGAGCTGTGTGGGGTTTGTTCAACTTTTAAAAGATGTTTGAATGGTGATATACACAGTGATAGATGTTAAGGACTAACGTTTATAATAAATACATTTGTATTGATTTTAGATCTTTTCATAGTTCATACAATCATACGTATTGGGATCATTGGTATTAATGTGGACCGGAGGGAGAGGGTGACGAGCATACGTTTCACTTTCCTTTTTTATTTCAATTCCAACTTTGGTCATGAAGAATATGTTTCTCTCTTGTCCACGTTCATAAAGCAAAGCAGCAGCATCAGAGCACGGTGCAGAGTCTCTAGATGAGTTTACAGTAGTCCCTCGTTCTTATTACACATGTTGTAGTCCGCTGTATAGAAAACTGTAGTTTCCCCACAGCAGCAGGCGCACATTCATGACGTCCGCTGGCGCATCATAAACACGTCGGATAGTGAAAGTGCATTCGGATTCTCTAAAGCAGTGCTTCTCAAACTTTTTTCAGTCATGTACCCCCTTTGAAACATTTTCTCATGCCAAGTAACCCCTGACCGACCCCGAAAATGTTTGATCGAAAAAGCCTATACAAATAATTCCAATAGTAATGTTCCCTCAGTGTGTGATTTATTAACTCCTTCATGCATGCATTACAACAAACTAAGGATATTTTCATTTTATGCATGAAAAAAGAAAAACAATTTCAACTGAAGTAATATCTGTTTAACAAACCAATGAACAAAATTATATTTTACGCAAAACTATAAAATACACCAATTTGACATAAATATTTTATATAAAATTGTGTTTTCTATTTAACTTATTGTACTAAGATTATTTTTGTAATCATGCATGGTATTTTTTAAATTAATTTTAGTTTTTTTAAATCTCACATACCCCCTGCAATTTGAGAATCACTGCTCTAAAGTACCGCAGTCTCTTCTCCTAAGTCCTTTGGAATTATCCTATCCACTATCCCTTAACCCTGTGTCGTTTCACTCAGAGGTCAAGGAATAGGAGATAGGGTTAGAACGTAGGAGCTGATTTTTGGATTATCGGAACGCAACCCAGGACTCAAATAACATCCAGAGCTAATGAGGGAATAAAGTGCAGGTGAACAGGAGGTCAGGTGGCTAATGGGGAATGGGTGAAACTAATAAAACAGACGGGAAAAACACAGAAACAAAACTACAAATACACAAAACTACAACATAAAACAGGAAACATAAAAACTAAAATCTACTATCATGACTGTGACGATGGAAAGATCTTCGCGCAATAAACGTTCTTAACATATTTCAACAGGCAGACTTAAACATTTTGTTTCATTTTGGCTTTCGGTAACTTCTCCACGGATATGTGTTTTTAAAGGTGGGGTAGGTAAGTTTGAGAAACCGGCTCGAGATACACTTTTTGTTATATTCCATGGAATGCTCTTAACATCCCGATAGCAATGAATTTCTTAAGTGCTTTGATAAAAAATCCATAAAAAAACATCATCTGTAGAAGCCGTAGTACTGTAAAAAGCACGACCAATCATTTTAGCCGACCCGGCTAAAATAACTGGATGGCCTACCTGCCTGTCAGCCTTCCATCTGTGTACAAACTTATCTCGTGCCCTCATTGGTCATGTACGCGTTCGTGTGTGTTGGAGGAGGGGCTCTCTAAGGAAGTGGCAGATTTTTTTCCGGCTGTGTATTTTCAAATTCTAGCGCACTCGAGCTGGTTTCTCCAAAATTACCTACCCCACCTTTAAGATGAAAAAATATATACACAATTGAAGTACTTGTGCTCAACCTGAGTGTATACAGATTAAACTGCAGTTTTGATATGTTATTGGTTAGTTCATTGACTAGTTAATTCATTCACTATTTTGATAATGTATGTATTACTAATTCAAACATATGTCATCATGACCCCCACTTCTCAAAGATGTTGCTTTTTTTTAAATTATTTTAATAATGGAAATGCATTTCTAATATTTAGTTAACACTAAGGAAAGTCACTTTCTATTCTCAGTAGTTGTGATGCCAAATTCTATATTGTACTGGAGAACACTATCAGCAGATACATCCATAATGAAAATAATCATTGATTGCAGTCTCATACAAAATAATTCAAAATCAAGTCCACCTTGACCAACTACAATCGTACAATTCTTAATTCACATTATCGCATGATTAAAATCAATCTAGTATCACAGTAACAGGTGACATTTTAATTCATTGAGTAGTTTTACTTCTTTTAAGAACATTTGCATTCTTTACTTAAGAATCATTTTCAATGCAGGACTTTCACTAACATAATATTCCTATAGTGTGGTATTAGCACTCAAGGACAGGATCTGTACACTTCCTCGAACATTGAGTCAAAGCATGTATACACATTCTCAAGGATAGCACCTCTGAAGGAATGTAACACACTTCTCGCACACACACATCGAGGGGAGTTAGGATGTAATCCACTGGGAGGTGAGGAACCGAGAGTTTTGGCGGGGGAGGGAGGTCTGAAGTTCGTATTCATCACAGCTTTCAGGATAAGTAGAAGTGCTGATCTTGGATATTTTACCACGTCTTACCCCCTGAAGGTATTCACTGGGTTTACAAGATATGTTTTTGTTAATCATGACATATTGAGTTAGGGAGGATGAAGATGTCAAAACTTGATAAAATTCCTCAAGGATTGCAAAAACTCTGCATAATTGCTTGGCATAAGGAGCTTTTCTTGAGATATAAATAACTGTGATTCAGATTTGGCAAGACTGACCTGAAACATTGTGTTTGTATGGTCATCATTTCTTGAATTAGAACTATTTGGATTCAAGGAAGTGCTATTGGCTAGATTGGACAACCTTACAGGTTGTGCTTGACTGATCTATCCTTCAAAGATTCCAGTTCTTTACTCTTTATTGTACATTCAGGGAGCTTATTTACTGTAAATGCTTTTCTTCCGCTCACCAAGCTAAGTATAGGTTAGAACCTGCACACCACTCCATGTATTCTTCTTCATTCCTTTATCCACTACTTCTCCTTTTCTTGTTTTGTCCTTCCTCTGTATATGATCAGAACAGCTTAAAAGCCTTACTCCTCTTTGACAATTAATTAACTGTATCCTTGGTGTTTTTCTTGTCTGGTGTACTTAAACTATATAATTCTGTCTGCCTTCAGCTCAGGGTCCCAAGGGAAAATGAAGGCTCCCTTTACGGCACACAAAGGAAGTGTAGAGCACTTATTTAAGTAATAAAATAATATCTCAGAGGCAAGACCGAATCTAGAAGGCAGACTCTTTATTGCTCCCCCATTGCAAACTGCAGCTTATTACAGTTGGAGTCCTTATTTTCTAACCTTTCAAAATAAAAGCCCTAGACATATGCATCGCAGCTTAGCAAAGAGTATTTGCTAAATGGCAAGTCAACATACAAGCCAACTGGTGCTTTCCACCGGTAGAAAATAGCAGACGTTTGAACAACTGGACCCTTTTGGAAACTCAAAACACCCTTTTCGAAGGAGAAGTCAAATAACATGAAGAGGGAGAATAATTAACAATTATTTACTCTAAGATAGGTAAAACAATAATACTTCTGTTTAACTCTGCCTAGCCCGTAAATCAAGGTTTCAAGTTTTTTGGAATTCTTCTCTATATTACACGATCACTTCCACCTACTGCACATAGAATTTAAACTTCTTCCTTCGGACGGGGGTTAGTTGTCCCAAAGTGTACATCAAAGCGGTATAAAAACTGCTTTGTTCCAGCAGCCATTACACAAATGAACACGTTTTAGCAGCATCACACAGATGCTATGCCTATTTATTTATGTATTAGGGACGCGTGTGGCCCAGTGAAATAGTGCGCTGGTGTTCGGATCAGGGGAGCACAGGTTCAAACCCCACTGCAGTCAGCATGTCGTTGTGTTCCTGAAACACTTCACCCCAAATTGCTCCTGAGTATGTAAGTCGCTTTGGGTAAAAGCCTCTAACAAGTGACATGTAATGTAATGTATTAACTCTCTGGATTGCTAATGTTTGTACTGGTGGTTTTTAAATGTTTTCAGATGTGACAGAGAATGGGGTAGAGATCTGTCTGTTGTCTGTGTTGATTTAGAATTTGTGTCATAATGGATCTTTTATCTGCAAACCAGATCAGATACAAATAAATAACCTGAACGTGAACCTGAATATGAGCGGGCAGATCAGACTACATTTGAAAATCAATGGACAGAGAATATGATATCAATGTCTCCATTGTGCAGTTTCTTTGGAAACAAATGCAGTGGGGAAAATTACAAAAGTTTACACTTCAATTAGTCACATTTGTAATCACCAAAGAAGGCATTTGAGTTGTATTAATTAATTAGCAGATATAATGTTCTCTTTAATGCTGCTTTAAAAAAAAACATTTAGTTTTTGTCTAAATATATGTAGATTAGCTGCTTTTTATTGCATATATCCACTATAACACTCAAAGTCAAGTATTTAAATGCCAGGTTGACTTTCACTGTCAGTCTTGTCAGTCACCCCCATACAATCGTATTACTAATCATCATCGGCTTTATCTTCCAAATCAGCTGCACCTTTAATGTGCAAGAATACACCATCCACCAATCCCCTCCACCGGCAGCATCAACCTAGATTCTCAGGGGTGGGAGTGTGTGTTGGTATTTTGCTGACAGTGAAATCAGACTGCACCAAATTTCAATCAGTGCCTACTGATTGAATTACATTTTTGCAGCATCTCAACCGTTCAGAGCATATTTGGGTGGAAAAAGCAGACGTTTCCAGGAGAAGAGCTCACTTCTGCAGCAATATGGTGTCTTCCTTAACAGCTTTAAATGAATTGTTTACATAAACCGCCTGCATCGGTAGCGATAACGATTAACTTAAAACCACAGAAATGATCAGAAATACAAAATAATTAGATGTTTATAAAACAGATACCGATGTGTCATCGGGGTAAAACAGATACTCACACTCTCCTTGCTATAAATAAAGTTAACTTCCCGAACAACATGTCAAAGCATATATCATGGTGAGTTCCTTGGAGAGCCGTGTCAGCGTGCTCAAGTTAAACAGCTACATGTTTATTATGAAAGCAAATCCCCATGTGTGTTCAGAGAGACAGAGAAGGTAAGAGAGAGACATTGTTAATGATGTGGAAGACGATAAATAAGTGGTGGCTTCAGCTCCGGCTCCTGACACTTTAACTGGAGACATCAATTATTTATCCAAGTAAAGAGGGGTCAGGGTGTGTATGTGTGAGAATGTGTGTGTATCAGCGAAGTGATTCAAAGGTGTGACACACCAACCCAGTCTCACGGCATTTCGTGTTCACCAACACGATTTTTAATCTATTGATTCGTGTTCACCAACACGATTTGCCCCTTTTTTTCGTGTTGCACAGCACGATTTTAAAAGCAATGTATTTCTACTGCCTGCAGCACGTATTTTTCTCCGGTCGGGTCGTGGGAGACCGGAAGCTGTGTAGTTCATAAAAACATGTTCTTACTCAATATCAAGCCACAATTATTGCTTTTATTTTAAATCGTATAATTTCGGACTTTTGTTGCCATCTGTGAGGAAAATAAATGGGGCTCAGAGCCTCAGAATACTGAAATCTGTATTTTTAAATATTTGTTCCTTCTAATTTGTTATTCTTTTCAAAATAACACACTGTTATTTACTCACCAATAACACACAATTATCCTTGCTTTTATTTATTGGTTTAATTCCATAATCTCGGGCTTTTTTGGTGTCCGTCAGGAACTGAATTTCAAAATAAAAATAACCGGAAACAGACGTAGGCCTATAAGGGACATTTCGAGTATCATTGCGATTGTCAACATTTCTGAGTTTAGGATGGCCGAAGACACTACACTACCCATAATCCCCAGCTATCGTTTAGGACTACAGTTCCCGTAAGGTTACGCAGAGCGTCAAACAGCTGTGTGAAATGGAACGAAACCACGCCAGACTATCCAAAACTGGAATCGAACACCCCCCCAGAACTACACATGCTGGCTATTGTGTTTCGCAAAATGTTCTATGGGACGTCTCTACTGAACGTTTTCGTTTTTCCCACAATTAGAAGTTGCCCGTATTAAATACATTGGTGTTATCAAATGTAAAACATATAATTAATAAATGGGTGAAAATCGCTTGTGTCCATAATGCGCAGCATTAATATATACCCACATGACAGCTCATTGCTACTTTGTAATTCTACTCCACTACAATTCAGAGGTTAACCTGGTATTTTTACTCCACTGCATTTATTTGAGTTACTTTGCAGATTCTGATTAATTATATGACATATAAACAACCCTTAAATCAGACTTTAGTTACACCTGAGTAAAATTCAGGTAAGGTGATTGTCAAGTGCCAACAATCAGGAGAGATATTTGATAGTTGGTGCTTGAGAAGACTAAACATGTATCTGCAATTGACATGAATGGAAACGAGTAATAAAGTATATTCATTACTCGTTATTCTCTACTAATAGTTAATTAAAGACTGTATATTATGGCTATTTTGCATATCCCTTTCAAGATTTTCAAAGGTTTATTGACATATCATATACACAACTACGGTGTAGTTATGCAATGAATGAAACACTTGGGTCACAGGTTCCTCAACAGTGCATTACAAGACATCTATCAATATGTGTGTACCTCCACCATTAAACTGTCATATTCTGCACATTTCTTATTCTATCTACATACATAAGAGTATAATTAATGTGTATAATATCAGTTAAAATACTTATAGTATCTTCTTGATTTTGATATTCTATATTTCTATATTTATACTTTCCCCCTATGAAAGTATGCACTCTTAATATTTTTTTAATCAAATATAACACATAAAAACAATAATTCAATAACGTGCTTTAACCACTAGGAGGTGCACACAAGGTACACACAGCCATAATAACTTTGTATTATTAGTGTGTACGTACAACATCTGAAGATGTATAGTTTTATGCATGCTTTCACATCATTTTACAGCATATTGCTATACTATTTCAGACTCAGTATTTACATTCTTACATTCAAAGAAAATCAGTAATATCTTTAAAAACTACAGTCCTTTTCTATCAGCTGTGCACCGTTATGGTGTAAATATAACCTATCTATGAATTAGATCAAATGTAAAAGTCAGCCGAATTAGTGTTGATACTGCAAGGAGACGTATTGTGTGAAGAGAAATTGAAGATGTTGTTTAATTGTTGATATATTTATGATCCACGTCAAGTATTCAGTTTCGGCGGCATTTCTTCCAGTTTTTCCAAAGGTCTTCTCATCAGGGCTCTCTAAATAAAGAACTACGGCAGATCTGTAATATTGAATGCAGCCGAACCGTGTATTACAATGCCGTTATGTGATGACTTTCAAGGAGAAAAGCAAGAACACTCGGAATTAAGTATTATTTTATTCTTTTAAAATGTTTTCCGGATTTCATATAATATAAACACCAAATCCCAGCATGCATTGCGGCTAACACATCCAATCAGCGAGCTTAAAACCATAGCTGAGGATCTTGGGTAATCGCTCGAAATGCCTACGTCTGTTTCCGGTTATATTTATTTTGAAATTCAGTTCCTGACGGACGCCAAAAAAGCCCGAGATTATGGAATTAAACCAATAAATAAAAGCAAGGATAATTGTGTGTTATTGGTGAGTAAATAACAGTGTGTTATTTTGAAAAGAATAACAAATTAGAAGGAAAAAAAGATTTAAAAAATACAGATTTCAGTATCCTGAGGCTCTGAGCCCCATTTATTTTCCTCACAGACGGCAACAAAAGTCTGAAATTATACGATTTAAAATAAAAGCAATAACTGTGGCTTGATATTGAGTAAGAACATGTTTCTATGAACCACACAGCTTCCGGTCTTCCTCGACCCGACCGGAGAAAAAGACGTGCTGCAGCCTGCAGGCACGAAACACATTACCAGTAGAAATACATTGCTTTTAAAATCGTGCTGTGCAACACGAACAAAAGGGGCAAATTGTGTTGGTGAACACCAATCAATAGATTAAAAATCGTGTTGGTGAACACGAAATGCCGTGAGACTGGGTTGGACACACAAGAGTGTCCGTGAAGTCCTCCAACCCGGCCGTACATCTGAAAAAAGTGATAACCTCATTCAAATCTCCATTAGATATTCATTCACTTCTCAAAAGTTTCCCATTTTCCAGGAAGACTTCTTTAATGTAAAAGGGAAATGGAAATACGCTCCGACTGCTCAAGATAAGACTTTTAATTTGCTACTGTAAATTGAAGCTATTTGTCTTCAAACCCCAATTTCTGTTTCAACTCTGCCATATCTCCGACAGAAATATATAGTTTAAATTAACCTAAATGTGGAAGCGCACAGTTTCTACCGTTTTTCTGCCACTTCGCAAGGCATGAAAGTGAATTAGCAGAGTCTACTGCATTTAAAAGTCACAGAGAAAGGTTAGAGCATACATGGGGAAAAAAATGGTCTCTGTTTTAATTTTAAAGGTTTTTTTATTTCTCATTTCAGTAAAAATGACCCTGAATGAAATCCTTCCTCACCAGATAAACATCCGTTCCTCTCTTATCCCCTTTCTTTCCATTGTCTCTGATTGTCTCTTCTCCCTTCGGCTGGCTCTCATCCATCACTATTGTCACCCCCTACGTTTCTCTAATTCTCATCTCTCTCCCTATTTCCAGCTCCCATCATCTCTCCCACACGTTCCCATAACTGCATCGCAACACTTAAGTGCCGGTCACAGTCACCCAAACCACAAACAGTTTGTCCCCGAAATATTTCTGTCCGGCGGCGAGGCCGTTACTGACCGATGACCATACAAAGTATGCCAGAGTTTATTTCTATTTCATACAGCTCTTGTAACTGCAGTTGCACTCTATACATCTCAAATGGTGGGAAAGTACCGTTGATCAAATCTGATGGTTCAAATATACTCACACAATGCACTTATTGAACAGAAAATGGTCTGTCCCGGTATCCGGGTAGTATAATGGCTACCATATGTGCCCTGGCACACGCAGTCTTACCAACGCACACAGTTCACACAGAGCTCTCCTCAATGGGGACCCAAAACAAACACGACCTGCACATTTGCCCTCCGTACATGGTTCTCTTCCCTGCATCCGTTTCCCTTCAAATGAAGGACAAGAGCGCTCCGTCCCAGAAGTGTTAGGGGGGTATGTTTAAACAAGACGAATTTATGGCGCCGTGCGGGCTACTGTTTCATATTATCAAGGGGGAGTCGTTTGAATGCAACACCGCTGTATGAATATGCCATTGATCAGGGTGCTGCTGCTCATTTCTCACTTGGACGAGACAGAGCGACAGAGTGAAGCAAGGCAGCGAATATGAGCAGCCAAATAAATGTCAAACTGAGGGAGTGTTAATCATTTACAAGCATGTGTGTGTGTGTGTAGCCAAATCAATGTCAGTGTTTAGGATGTTAATTGATTTCTGCAGAGTTTTATTTTTCAACTAGTAATCTGAGTCACGGATGAATGTAAAGTTTTTTTGTAATTTTCTTTCTGTTCCCATGCATTTATTTTTTCAATAGAGCTTTAATAGAAGCTGAACCTTAACCCAGCATGCATTGGCAGAGACAGAGACATACACACAAATAACTCCAGAAACCCAGAGAGAACAAATACAAAAAAGGGCCAATGTTCGAACTCGAGGACTTTTTCTAGAACTGACAGTGCTTACCACTTAGCCGCATGCTGCCCCTGAATGAACGGAACACTCTCGTGTGACAGATTTATGTTGTTTGTGCCCTTCTCGTCTGCACTCTGTCCAAGACCTTGTCCTGATGTGTCACATTTGGCAGTAAAGAGCCCTTTTCTTTCGTCCACTGGCCCTGGAAGTCATCATCTTAAATGACAGGATGAGTTGTTTGTCAGTGACTTCTTAATGAATCGTATGATGGTAGAAATATGATGGTAGCTTAGCAAATGATCACATGGACATAAGTGTAATTGTTGACCAATTGTGATTTGAGTCTCACAGTTTCAATCTTTTCCATATGTTTTCAAAAATATATAGGCGAATTAACATGCATTCAGGCTTCAAAAAGATCTGTAGTGCCATTAATAATTTGTTCATTTCAGTATCACAATGTAATTCATTTGAGCATGTTCTCGAATAAACGATCAATAATCCGAGCCTTGGGCAGCTTTCTTGCAAACAGTCCACCCTGACATCCTTCAAGAGGCCAGACCTACACCCACATTTATTTCAGTGATGCTACTTCGTGAGTGGGGGTGTTGCCGTTAGATCCCATTGTAATAGAAGCAGCTCTGATGTTTACCTTCAGACTCTCAAGACGGAGGCCAAAGTGTTTGATGATTACTTATGGCGCATTTCCACTGCAGCGGGTAGCCCCGTTTAAGCGTCCTTAACCGTCCTCAAACGGCCAGGCCAGTTTTTGGTGGCATTTCCATATAGCCTAGTACCGGCTAGCGGGTACTTTTTCCGGCCCCATAAAATCGTGGTTCTATCAGACCAGGCCAGGGCTGTGACGTCAACACTCGACTGCTGATTGGTCAGAGAGAATCGTCACAAGATCGCGCGCGAGATCATCCCTAGCGTCGCATATAGATCTAGAAGCAAGCTTGCAGCATTTTGTAAACGGAAGAGCTACAAAAATGGCAACGTCGAAGAAAAGCACACCGTGGTCGACCGAGGAGGTGACGACGTTCCTTAATCTCATTGAGGATGATAAAATCCAGCGGGAGCTCGACGGAACAACGCGAAATGTGAAAGTGTTCCAGGATTTCTCTGCACAGATGCCCGAACGCTGATTTTCAAGGACTGTCCTGCAATGTAGGGAAAACGGCAACGGCTTTACTGGAGTCCCTGCAAGGTACGCTCACTTCTAACAAAGAAGTCTATTTTATCCTTACACTAATGTTCGACAACCCGTGCTTTTATGGAGCACCGAAGAGCTACATAGCTAGCTAAGGCAGATAGCCTTAGCTAGAGCTATTGTTTGCTAACACCATATGTGCCATTGTTTACGTTCAGTTTTTCTTTTCTATAGTTGTTGTTGCTATTTAGTATTGTGCTGCAGTAGTTTGTGGAATTAACAAGTCATTTTGCTGTTCTAGATGATTACATTGGGACTCGTGAGGAGGAACATTCCCGAACAACGGTTGATGGCAGTGTTCCGTCCACATCGTCATTGAATCCAGAACGGACCCCAGCCGAAGAATCGACACCAACTCAACCACCAACACCGAGTACCATCACGACACCGCAGCGTGTGGTTCTAGGTAAGAAATAGAAATGGCAAAACGACTGGAATTGTGTTTTTGTTTTTTTAAACCTTGGATCATTCATCAACAGTAATTAAAATAAGCTATACCACTGTGTAGAAATGCTCTGTTACAAGTAAAGTCTTAGCTAGTAAGCAGCTAGTACAGTTGTGTGTGACATCCTATCATATACATATATTTATATTCATTATCAACAGGCTGGACATAATGTAATTCACTTTCAAAATCATTGTAAACATCTAGGGCCAGAACTTTCTTTAGTTCACCTTACTGTTGTTCTGTTTATACATGTTATTCTTATATCCTTGTGTGACCTGTACCTGTCCTGTGTTTTTTCCTTATTGCTAATTATTATCTTATTGTCACCCAGGCAAGAGGAAACGAGGAGGAGAGGATCGGGCCCAGCAGGAACGGCACCATGACTGGGCAGCCGACGTGGCCCGTCTCCTCCGTGATACTTCAAAAAACCTTAATAGTTAATGTACATATTATATATTTTTTATCTAGTTAATTTTTAAATGCAACATTTGTACTTCCTTGTTTATTTATTTTCTTTAAAATGTTCATTTTATATTTACAATTCCATGTATATTTATGCTGGCTGCAATACAGTTTTACATTTTTTATTTGTATTGTTTAATGGCATGCCTTTGATACAACATTTTTTTTGTATTTTTATACTGCCATCAATAAAGTACTTCTTTGACTTATCTTATCTCTTGTTGATAATGAATGGCACCCAACAGAAAATAATCAGATTCACATAATCTTGATTTAGAGAAGATATAAACATACATGAATTTATAAAGCAATAACAAACACCATCAGTTAGGAAAAAGCCCCTTACTTTTAAGAGATTTAAAGCAAGAAATTGAGTTTGCTAGCTTGAGGTCCTCCTCTAAAATATTATTACATGTTTATTTTTGTAATAGTATTAAGAATACATGATAAATACATAATACATGTAGACATTTCTCAATTGTAATACCCTCGTTCTACTAGACTCAAACAACACATTCCTTATATATTTCAAAGACGAGAGAACAAAATAAACCTATAACCCATTCAAGCAAGCTTTTAACATGTCTAGAAGAAAGATTGAGGTTATATTTAATATATTATTTTATGTTGTGGATACTTTAGTTTCCATCCATGTTTACAATTGTCCACACTATTTTACACTTGCATTTATGAATATAGTTTTGCTGTGTTTTACACTTTAGTATTTATGTTTATAGTTAGCTTTGATATTCGCTTAATTTATTAGAAAGATTTTCTTTTCATGATCTGATATTTCCTCAAATGTTCTTATTATTTATGGGGCAGTACTTACTGGTGCTTGAAATTCAAATATTTAATTCAGATAACATTTGTTTAAAACATTTGAAAAACACATGTATATGAAAAAAAAAAGATTTATTTATGTTCAATACAACGAATGCAATACAATGCATATGTAGGTATTCAGGTAGCGCATCAAACCCTCTCTGATGTCAGTGCATTCCACCCATCATCATAGTCCTCTCCATGACTCTCGCAGACGTTATGCAGAGCACAGCATGTCAGCACCATGGATTTCACAATAAACAAGAAAACGATCGCTTCCACATCCTCAATTGTTGTGTGTGTTTTGTGAGTTGTGTCGCATTGAAAATGACGCCACTGCAGTTTTACCCAGCGTCGCTCCGCCCAAAAAGCCGATCGCCCCGCCTACACTGCGTTGCTACCCCAGGTCCTAAACTGTAATGGAAATGCGCCACGGCCTCGGACGGCCAGCGAGGCAGCCCGAGGCAGCCCGAGGCCTGAGCGAGGACGCTTAGGGACGCTTAAACGGGGCTACCCCGTTGCAGTGGAAATGCGCCATTAGAGAGTCGTAAATTGTGGTGTTGGTGTCAGTTAAGCTCTCATACCCATGAGCCCATTTTTCAAACTGGCCTTCCTGGATCAGATTTGACCAGTTCACCAGTAATTAAAGGCAACACCAATGCAAACCATTTGACAAACCGAACACCTTTTGAGATGTTGTGCTGTTTCGCATTGATGATGATTTATTTTGTAGGCCAACCTGGAAATAAGCATCACAAGGGTCCCTCGACAAAAAGCAATTGGATTTCTCCATTGGATTCTGAAACACTGAAGACAATAAGATATAAGATAAGAAAAACACATGTTTTGTTCAGCAGGATAATCTCCAGTTATTTACCCCATGCTTATGATTTTTTAACATTAAAAATAAGCTAATGTTAGGATACATCACGGTTGCATGACTGTCTGTCTAAATGTGGCTAATGTTCGGCATGATGACGTTTAGTAGTCTCAGTTAGTCACGTGTTAGCAATTGCTGTTTTTATTACACCCCTACCGTTAGAAAAATATCACTCGTCACCGGCTTGAGCTTCAATATCAGGATAGATGTATTATCCTTGCAAGAATGGAAGTAGTGTCCTTAGGCGCATTCACACTGCGGTACTTTTCCCACAAAGGTTCATGCGAACTTAGTTCATGAAAACTCTTTAGTTCGCATGAACTAAGTACAGATCGCGTTCACACCGGAAAAAGTCCCTGGGGGTGGATTAGGCCAGAGTTGGGTGTAACGCGTTACTGTAATAATATTACTTTGTCGGTAACGGAGTAGTGTAACGCGCTACTTTTATAATCCAGTAATCACACTACAGTTACTAACATTGCCCCGACACGCGTTACTTCGTTACTTTCTAAAATCAGTCATAAT
The DNA here is from genome assembly GCF_902827115.2 of Pseudochaenichthys georgianus. Lineage (NCBI taxonomy): Eukaryota > Metazoa > Chordata > Actinopteri > Perciformes > Channichthyidae > Pseudochaenichthys > Pseudochaenichthys georgianus. The sequence continues at coordinate 11,898,309 of NC_047503.1, read as the reverse complement.
CAAACCTCAACAAACACCTGCAAAGAACACATGCTAGGTGAAGCTAACGCACATAGCTGTTGTTTATTTATATCACACACACGTAGTTCTTCTTCTCTGTTTTCCGGTTGTTGCTTGTTTTGAATGACGAATACACACTACCGCTGCCTGCTGGTAAGGAGAGTTATTGCCACTCACGCATGCGCAGTTCGTACGTGCTCGGCTGAAGTCTGGCTCCAGTGCAACACATGGCCAACACGCAGGAGAACACGCTGACGCAACAGCGTGAGCAGAGATAGACTGCGCAAAATATACAGATAGCAGGAGACAGAGGACAGCCACGGTCAGATAGCAGGAGACAGAGGACAGCCACGGTCAGATAGGAAAACATTCAGGATCTGGATCAGTCTTATGCGACAATGGAAACTGAACTAAAGAGAACATTTGAAACTTTAGCAGTCTGCGTGATCTGCCTGTAGGGAGGGGCGGGCCGGCCCTGCGAGTAAAGTAACGAATTACTTTATGTAGATAGTAACGAAGTAGTGTAATATATTACTTTTTTTTAGTAACGACCCCATCTCTGGATTAGGCAAATGAAGCCGCTGACGTCACTTCTTCTTCTTCTGCTTTGGGCTTACTGGCAGGCCGCAAACCACTTCACGGCGTGTACTGCCGCCCAAAGTCCCCGGCCGGAAGTCCCCGGAGTTGGGGACTGGCTTCAGTAGAAGCTGCTGGGAGTCCCAGCAGCTTCTACTGAAGCCTTCCGAGTAAATCGCCAGAACGCCGACACCTCCTCATCTCCACCGCTCCCATGTTTTATTTGGTGTTGCCATAAGTTAGTCTCTCTGCGTTTCTGCGCTGGGCTAATGCTAATAATACTAATGCGAGGATAATAAAATGGCGGCTTCACAAAACTTTTTGGGAGTTTTACGGGGCGTGGTTTTCAATCCGCCCAGCCAATCAGAAATATAGCTCTTTTCTCACAAAAGAGCCGCTCGAAAGTCCCTGCTCTCAGGGACTTTCGAGGGGGTAAAAAGGTTCGCATGAACTCATTTTAGTACCGGCTCTTTTTGGTGTGAACGCGATCATGAACTAAGTTCGCATGAACCTTTGTGGGAAAAGTACCGCAGTGTGAATGCGCCTCTTGTCCTCATGCTTATATACAAGAGAGTGTTACAGTTACAAGATGCAGAATACTGGTTCAAAGCAGTATTCAATGTTTACTTCAGATTAGCCAAGGCCTGCGTAAGCAATACACATGAGTCATATGTCTTTCTCCATAGAGGCTGAATCAGCATTTGAAATTACCTTTAATATGTCTAACCTTTTGTAGAAGTGATTGTGTTTGTAAGCCAGTGTTTTCCTGGGGTAAAGTTTTGCACTTTTATTTTGATAGTTATAAGATCGGGACTTTTATTATGAAGGGACTTTTGCCGGAAGTGAATGGAGAACGGAGGAATGTAAACCATGGATGTATAATAAGAACTGGATACAGCGTTTGAGGCGGTGTCTCGTTCATTCCTATGAGAGTTGCTCATTGGCACATGAAGACAAAATGGCCCAACTTTTGAGAGAGCGAAACGTCACGAAAGTATTCATCGAATCATATCATCTGTTCTTATTGTGCATCCATGGGTAAAGGTAAAACTCATGTAGTACTGAACACCTCACATGAACATGCCGGGCGGCATTTAATGTATACATGCAAGGGTGTACAATAAAGGGATACCATCAGTTCTAGAGTCTGACCATCATTCTGCCGGGGAAGCTACAATCATGTTAATCGTTGTCACATAATAATAAGAATAATAATAATAACTTGGATTTATATAGCGCATTTCATGATACCCAAGGTCGCTTTACAAGGAAGAACAGGAGTATAAACAAACATAACAAAACAAAAAGGCAGTCAGACGAACAGTTTAGACAGATAGATTTGGGGCCAAAGTCCTTGGCAGACAGATGGGACTTGAGGGCCCTTTTGAAGGCGTCAAGTGTGGGGATGTTGTGGATCTCCGCAGGGAGAGAGTTCCAGAGAGTTAGGGCTGCCATACTGAAGGCTCTATCCCCAAAGGTTCACAGGGTTGGTGCGGGGTGCCTGAGTCTGAAGACTGCAGGTTCCGGGCTAGGGCATGTGAGAAGAACAGCGAGCCAGCTAGCACTAGGGCTGCACGATTTTTGGAAATGTTGCGATTTTTCTGACAAATATTGTGATTGCAATTCGATTTGCGATATTTGTTTTTAAGCGACCCAACTGAAGTTTATTGTAAAATGCGGCCATATCTCCGACTAGGAAGGTCGCATCAACATGCTCCCGTCTCTAGCACCCCCGCAGCCCGAGCTACGAGTGAAATAACTAAACGTACATGAAACTTCCATTGAGTTGCTTTAAAGTCAAGCTTCAGTTTAGGATTCACCCTGTAATAGATGTAAAACATGTGATCGACCATTACTAACCTGACTCAGATGGTTTGTTTCACCAATGCATCTAGGAAAGCTCCATTGGAAGCCATTTGGAAAGGGCAGGCACTTTCAAAAATACTTGGCAGGTGATTGGATCAATCTGTCTATCACCTTCTATCATGGGCTACTTTTGATTGGTTAACAATGGCTGGTACATGTGGGGCACAGCACTTCTGATTGGTGTGGATGACTGACACACAAGAAGAACAACAAAATAAATGTAAAAAAAATCGCATCATTTAAAATCGCGATTTCGATTTAAAATCAATTAATCATTCAGCCCTAGCTAGCACCATTAGCCTGGTAGAAACCCAACCTCGAACCTCAGCAGCGGTGATGGAAAACATCCGAGTTGAGATGGCAGGACTGAGGGAGGGTTCGTGGATAGTCCTGGGAGCGGGGCAGAGAGGAGCCCAGTCGGGGTATTCCGGAGCGGGGATTCCACGGATAGCAGAGCACGACGGTGAGCTCGTTTTGCTAATGGCATAGCTATCGTATGCCTAAAACAGTGAGTCCTGACGCTCTTCTAGGTAATCATACATCTGGTTACGTACACAGCTATGTAGGGCCTTTGTTATCATGTGCTACTCTGATATTAGAAGAGTATATTCAGTATTTTTCCAACACCTATTGATGTAGATTCTGATGTATTTTATGACTTAAAACAAAACCTGACAATATTTTAAGCTTGTGATTTAAGCGCATAACTTTTTCAGGTACCTAACCCAAAGCATATTCAAAAAAGCAATGGGATTTATTCATTGGATTTCGGGCCACATTACATTGCATTTAGCTGACGCTTTTATCCAAAGCGACTTACAATAAGTGCGTTCGACCAACAAAATACAAACTTGAAGAAAACAGAATAATATAAGTACATCAGGCTTCATAGAGCAAAAACATTTCAAGTGCTACTCAACTGGCTTTAGATAAGCCAGTGCTTTATTAGTATATAAGTGCTTTGTTAATAGTTCTATTGCTCGAAGTGGAGTCGAAAGAGATGAGTTTTCATTACAGAAAATAATGTCTGTGGCAAACACATGTTTTGTTCAGTAGGATAATCCTCACATATTAACATCACTTATTAGGTTTTTGGAGAAGTAAAACGCTAACGGCAGGTTATAAACGTCCTACTTCAAGGTCTCATTGCTTTGGATCACCACTGCTAAGCTAAATGTAGCTAATGTTCCGCGTGATGACATTTAGTTACTGGCAACTACTAATCAATTTTAATTACACATAGTAAGTTCCCAACTCGTAGATTTCAGAAGCTTTAGACTTAATTTGTGTCTTAGAACAAAACCTGATAATCTTTTAAGCTTGTGTTAATCAGATATTTTTCATGTGCCTAACCAAAAGCATGTTCAAAGAAACCTCAGAGAAAAGGTAACCAGTCGTAGAATGCCAACTCATTTGTCAGGACTAGTCCGTGCACCACTCTATAGTTAACACTTCTAAACCACTTCCATTTTTGCAAGGACTCTTTTCATTTGCATGGCCGCAAAGTTGCTTATCAAGAAAGGTAAACAACAATAAGGTTTTTTTCAAGCAAACAGCAGAGAAATGTTGTATTATTTATGCTTTTGCCTGTGCATTACAACACATAATATGTTTTTAAGAAATACAGGGGTTGCATGTTTTATTGTCACGCTGTCCCCCTGCTCTGCTGATATTTTGTTTTCATTCAAACTCCGGAACATGATTTATTTTCTCCTAAGCTCGCTCTGCTTCCATCAAACACACTGATAAATCAGCTATTCAGAACATGAAAATTGCCACAAAATGACTGCATTTGCACTCACAATTTGCCCAAAGCAGCTAATGTATTTAACAGCGTTGCATTTTTTTCCGTTATAAAAGTAAAAGAAAGGAGGCAAAAACCATAAGAAGACAAATGTATTGGGATAAAAATGCTGAACAAAGCTGAAACGACTGAAGAAAAAAGGAGGAATGGAGGGTTAGGGAATAGATGAAAGGAATGTTCTATACAGAAGCTTTACAACATGGCCAGATGATGAACCCTGAATGTACTCAGTGGAGTTGACATCAGCGCTCCACCCATTGTATGCCCCAACACCGCTCAGTCCTACCTCTCACACAAAGCCCATCTCCACCCTTCACTGACAAGCCATTCAGCGGGGAAAACGCAACATTGATGGGCTCTGACTAGCAGCATTTTGTAGCCTGTCCGTTTTTCAATAGGCTCTCGCTCTCCCAGACTCATGGCAGGACTTTGTAATGGAAATCTGTGACGGGCAAAAACAGCACAAAAACACTGTTCCCTGCCTTCATCTGTCGCAATGATTTTACGGTCTGGCTGAAGACAGAGTGTGTGTGTGTGTGTGTGTGTGTGTGTGTGTGTGTGTGTGTGTGTGTGTGTGTGTGTGTGTGTGTGTGTGTGTGTGTGTGTGTGTGTGTGTGTGTGTGTGTGTGTGTGTGTGTGTGTGTGTGTGTGTGTGTGTGTGTGTGTGTGTGTGTGTGTGTGTGTGTTTATGACCGGGGCTGTTCCACAGGCCCATGGGTCGGAGTTCCGTGTGACTGAGCAGCCCATGAATTGTTCCTGCAGCAGGCTGGTTAGCAGAGCCACGGCCACAGGGAGGCCACTGTGCGACACAGTACATGTGTATGTGTGAAATACACATTTAAGCAGTGCACAGATATGCCATTTGGGAGTAGCTGCCATTGATTTTAATGGTAGTTGCATTTGTGCCTCCCTCCAAAAGCTTAAAGGATTAATAAAGCAGCAAGGACTTGTCCAGTGTCATTTCTCATATGCCTCTGAGATTAACAGAGGAGGGGGGGAAGGGGAGAAAAACAGAGTGAGATGGATGATGGAGGGGAGGAAATTGTTATGAGAAAAGCCTGTGGAGTAAGGGAGAGATAGAAAAAAAGAAGAGAAGACAGAGGAAGGGCTTAGCAGAATTAGGATATAATTAAGAGATGAAAAGTGTTATTTTAAATTGACATATCTTCCATTAAGCATGTAACTCCAGCGCTCAGTTAAAACAGCCATTTAAATGAAAAACAAGAATCTAAGTGTTAAATTAAACTCACTTATATTGAATGTGTATGTCAGTTGATATAATCACTCTGGAAATTGGATGCATTTTCACACATTTAGTAATAAAGCCCCTTGGATTTAACGCACATGGCAATTCACCCACATGCATACACGCCTTTGAGACAATTAAAGGATGTGGTCAAAGCGTATGAGGGGAGTAAAATAGGAAGAATATCAGTCTGAGAATGCACCACTCCAAATATGTGCTCTATTAAAAGGAATTGCACAGGCATCATCCTCCCGCTATAGAGGAAACAGAAATTGAAAAGGGCAAATCTGAGTTCCCGCACCTTGGTAAGACTAGCCACTGGCGACAGTCTATCTCCAACTCAGTGCTGCTGAAAAGGGCACAGTGAAAATACTCCAGCGCTCAGCATAAAAGGAGCTGACACACATTCCAATCCATTGGTTATAGTCAGTATGCAAGCAAATTCCTACTGGAAAGGATTCGCTGGAAACTTAAGACGTTCTTTAAGAGATGGTGACGCTCAACAGAACTGGAGAAATCACACAATCGGTCTGGAGAAATCTAATTATCTTTCATCATGAACTCGATGCAATTACAGAAGGTTTCCAGCACATATCTTACATGCCTTTTCTTAATGAACATGAACATGCTTCAACCACAACTAGGGTTTATCCACTTGAATTCCCACACACTCTCTTTTGTTTTTTGTTACAGCAGCTGCATGGTGAAATATGAATTTGATTTCACACTGTGTTGAGTCACATAGGCCCGCTGCAACCATTGAAATGAATGGTTTAGACCAGTGGTTCCCAACCTTTTTTCCCAAGAGCCCCCCCAAATGACTCCTGTTGGAAGTTGCGCAACAGCGGTAATTAAAGTTTAAAAGTCTCAAAATGCTACAACTACCGTCACAAACTGGATGAATGTGAAGTATGTTGTTAAAGGAGGATGAAAGCGTAATTGAGGAGCACTATTTGAGTGACTTTGATGGTTATTGGACTCAGGATTCATTTGTTTGGATTCCCGCTGTATGAAGAAATTAAAGGACGGCGCAAGTGGAAACAATTCACAAAGGGATTAAACTGTTTAAAACACATGCTCAAAGTAAGCCGGATTTTGCCGATGTGTTTATGTGGATTCAAAAGTCGTAAATAATCTACAAAATGGAGGAGACCGATCTGATCGGAGCAACTGTGACAAATAATCCAACTGAAACCGGCATTGACAATGACTATGTATTAAAAATGCGCTTATCCAGACAAGCCCGGTTTGGACACTTTACGGGCGGAAGAAACATTTCTATTAAAGAAAGAATTATACATTTCAGTCTTTTTATGCCTTTAATAGCTACTAACTTGAATTGTTATTCAAATTAAGTAATACATTATTTTGAATTTGTTATTGTAATGTAGGGACAAGGCTTTTAGTGACAATCATGTATTGCTTTACAATTATATGTAAACAAAAAAAATTCAATAAAAAGTCTAAATATGATATTTGGCCTCAAATCATCTGAGGCCTGGCGCCCCCCCCTGCGATCTTTGGCGCCCCCCAGGTTGGGAACCCCTGTTTAGACAATGAAACACTGATTCCTATAATGAAGGAACATCAGTAGGACCATTCCTGTGTTTTCTTTGAGAGCTCTACATGCTCCACAGAGCCTACACACAGCTGGAGAAGCCACACAGCTCACTGAGAATTATGTTCTTCGACTTCTCCAGCGCCTTCAACACGATCCGGCCACACCTGCTGGCTGAGAAGCTGTCAGTGATGCAGGTGGACCGCAGCCTGGTGGCCTGGATCACAGACTATCTCACCAGCAGACCTCAGTATGTCAGACTGCAGGGCAGCGTGTCTGATGTGCTGCTGAGCAACACCGGAGCCCCCCAGGGAACTGTGCTGTCACCTTTTCTGTTCACTCTCTACACCTCCGACTTCCGCTTCAACTCCGGCTCGTGCCACCTACAGAAGTTCTCTGACGACTCCTCCATTGTCAGCTGCATCACAGATGACGATGAGGAGGAGTACAGGGCCCTGGTGGAGAACTTCATAGGCTGGTGTGACAACAATCACCTCCAGCTCAACATCAGCAAGACTAAGGAGCTGGTGGTGGACTTCAGACAGAGCAGCAAGAGGCCTCTGACCCCCATCACCATCAGGGGGGAGGATGTGGAGGTGGTGAACAGCTACAAGTTCCTGGGAGTGCACTTGAACCACAAACTGGACTGGACAGACAACACCGATGCTCTCTTCAGGAAGGGACAGAGCAAGCTGTTCTTCCTGAGGAGGCTCAGGTCCTTCAATGTGTGCACGAGGCTGCTGCAGATGTTCTACCAGTCTGTGGTGGCCAGCGTGCTCTTCTTTGCCGTGGTGTGCTGGGGTGGAAACACAAACACTAGGGACACTGGCAGGCTGAACAAGCTGGTGAGGAAGGCTAGCTCTGTAGTTGGAGTACAACTGGACAATCTGGAGGAGGTGGCAGAGGGGAGGACGAGGAGGAAGCTCGACAGCATCCTAGAGAACCCCTCCCACCCACTCCACGCAGAGCTAGTGAAGATGAGGAGCACGTTCAGCCACAGACTCATCCCTCCACCACAACGCACCAAGCGCCTCGGACAGTCCTTTGTGCCTGTAGCCATCAGGCTGCACAACAAGGGGTTAATGATGAAAAATAAATCAAATTAAATCACTGGTCATAAATATACACTGTTTTCACAACCCATGTTAAACTTGTCACTTTAACTTTATAACTTAGATGATGACGAAATATGTATATATGCTGACAGTTATTTTACTCTTATTTTTATTTATCTCCTATTTTTATAGTCTTTTATTATTATTATCATTATTTCCTTGATTTTATGTTATTTATTTTAGATTTTATTGATCTGTGTGAATCTTTGCTGTACTGTTTTTCACGCTTACCCTGTTGCTGCTTTTGTACAACTGAATTTCCCCTCGGGGATTAATAAAGGTTCATCTTATCTTATCTTTAACATCTACATGCTACCACTGGCTCAGATAATGAAAAACAACTAAATAAGTTACCATAGCTATGCAGATGACACACACATTTACGTAACAATTTCACCAGGAGACTATGCTCCAATTCAAACACTGAGTAAGTGCATTGAACAAATCAATGACTGGATGTGTCAGAACTTTCTCCAATTAAACAAAGATAAAACTGAGGTAATGGTTTTTGGAGCCAAGGCAGAACGTATGAAAGTTAGCGCTGAGCTTCAGTCTGCAATGTTCAAAACAACAGATAAAGCCAGAAATCTAGGTGTAGTCGTGGACTCTGACCTGAGTTTCAACAGTCACATTAAAACAGTTACTAAATCAGCCTACTATAACCTAAAGAATATATCTAGGATTAAAAGACTAATGTCACAGCAGGATTTGGAAAAACTTGTCCATGCTTTTATCTTCAGTCGACTTGACTACTGCAATGGTGTCTTCACAGGTCTCACTAAAAAATATATTAGAAAGCTGCAGCTGATTCAGAACGCCGCTGCTCGAGTCCTCACTAACACTAAGAAAGTGGATCACATCACTCCTGTTCTGAAGTATTTATACTGGCTTCCTGTGTGTCAAAGAATAGATTTCAAAATACTGCTGCTGGTTTAGGCCCAAAATACATTGCTGACCTCCAGCTAAATTATGAACCATCCAGATCTCTCAGGTCTTCAGGGACTGGTCAGCTTTCTGTCCCCAGAGTCAGAAATAAACATGGAGAAGCAGCGTTCAGTTATTATGCTCCAAATATCTGGAACAAACTCCCAGAAACCTGCAGGTCCGCTGCAACTCTTACTACTTTTAAATCCAGGCTGAAGACTTTTCTTTTTGTCGCTGCTTTTTATTGAACTATTCATATCTTAGACTGCACTGTAACTTGTATCCATGTATTTTTTCTTTTAATGTTTATTTTATTAGCTCTTCTTTTTAATGACTGATTTTAAATGCCATTTTATTAATGTCTTTCATTTTTTGTAAAGCACTTTGAATTGCCTTGTGTTGAAAAGTGCTATATAAATAAACTTGCCTTGCCTTACCTAGGAAAACAAACTTAACGTCTTGTAAGAAAAGACAATTTAATAGTTCAATTAATGCAGATATTAACTCATACTTCTAAAGTCTGGATATTTCCTCATATATTTTGCTAAATTGTTTCCATTAAAACCTGTTAAACCCTGGGTTTTTTTTCCACGACACTGTGTCTCAGGCAGTGTTGTGCTAGTTACTGAAAACCAGTAACTAGTTACCATTACTAGTTACTTCATTTCAAAAGTAACTCAGTTACTTTACTGATTACTTACACCAAAAAGTAATGCGTTACTGTGAAAAGTAACGTTTTAGTTACTTAAAAAAGGGCTCCCATTATATTAATGCCCTTATAGCCTTCATTTCAGTACTGTTATTGCATTGGAGAATAATACAATCTGTTGATCAACTTGACATGCACTATATGCAATCTGGATAGCATCGATATTAGCTGGCTTTACATTTTTGTATATTCTTTCTCCAGGTAGTTGGAAAAAGTTTTCCGTCCCATATGCCGCCCGGACATGCTATCATGCTAACTAGCTCCCTGAAAGCGGGCGACTCCACTGTAGCAATAGCCTGCATGTGTTCTACAACATACCGTGCAATGGCTTTATCGACTTTTCCCTGGCTAGCAGTCCCTCGGTTAAAATCCAGCCGCTGTTGCTTAGGTGCAGGTGGAGGTGGAGTGGCGTCGGCTGAGTCTCTGTGGTCTTAGCTACTAGCTTCGTCCCAGCATGTTGTTTTTGCAGATGTTTTAAGAGATTTGAATGACTGGTTTGGGCAGTAGATAGACTCTTTGACCCGCCAGGACACAACTTACATTTAACTAAAACGTTCTTTTCTTTGTGCTCGACAAAAGTGAAATAGTGAGAATATCTCCAGGTGGAGAAACTAGACTTGAGCTCCGCCGCCACCATGATAGTCTTGTTAGTAAACAACACAAACACGCCCACAGCCTGTCTCCGCATGTGACACAGGACGTATTTAAGTACATTTACTCAAGTACTGTACTTAAGTACAGTTCTCATCTCTGTTCACCTGGCTGTTGACTATATAAAAAAACTAACGCAGTAACGGAGTAACGCACCATGTAGTAACGGTAACTGAGTTACTGAATTTAAAAAGTAATGCGTTAGAGTACTAGTTACTGCCAAAAATAACGGCGTTACTTTGTAACGCGTTAGTCCCAACACTGGTCTCAGGGGATCTTAATATTTAAGAACCTATTAATTTGTTATACCAGATTAACGGGAATAATATCAGCTAACTGACGATACAAACCATTTTTACCAAAACAAAACACAAGTCCCATAAGAAGCATCTAAATGACCCCTTAGCGAAAAATGATAACGCACATTGGCACAGAACTCAAGATAAAAATACCCTTATTACTTATCATAGCTGCACATAGAAGATATCCGATTAAAGCTGAGGTTCCAAAGATTATTTAGGTATATAGTATCATCACTGAGTGATCCGGACTCGCGACAGGGGAAGCAAACACAGACATCACAACACGTACCTTTACGGAGCTTCTAGGGAGATCGTCTCACCGTAGCTGTCAATCTGATCAAAATACGTGTTCAATGGCATTAAAACGAGAAAAAACGCGGCTGAATCGGTTAATCCATAGGTTTTTAACGTCTCTGTATAAAAAAAATATTTAATTTATAATCCATAATTCCATTTTTATGTAAAAATCGGAGAGCAAAAGTTAGCTGCTACAAGAGTGGCTGCTGCTTCCGGTCTTGGCTATGCGGCAGTCTAACACACACACATTACCAAATAAGGACTATGTGTGAATTCCCCTCCATTCCATTGGCTCTGACGGTCAGAAAGAGATGTCACATGTCAAAATCCAGCAAGGGGGGCCAGAGATAGGTCAAATCCACCCAAATGACCCCAGAAGAGGGTTTTTTTTGCTAAATCTGTCTAAAAAGGTCAAATATCACTTGTTTTGCATCAATCTTGATACAGGGTACTTATTATATATTTTACTTTGGATTCCTAAAGCTTTTAGTCTACTAACCCATCATTCAAGGGTGGTTTTCACTACAAGTACAACATATTTTTTGGACGGACACTATAATTTACAATTTTTTACCATGTTCAATCTGAATTTTCTTTAAAATAAAAAACATCTATATTGATTCTGACTCTTCTACATCCAACTCACAGGTTTATCATTACTTTGAGAAAAAAGATTATTAATTTAACCCTTTTAGAAGGGGAGATATGGTCATTTGTTCTGGGAATGTCATTTTCGAGCCTGAAACCTGAAAAACAGGCTCGGGGTTTAACAGGTTAAAAAAGTATTCGGTTATCAAAGTTCCACTCATCTGATGATCTACGGAGACCCGGGTTGCGGTCGGATAGTTTAAAAATCAGCTCTTAAGTTCTAACCCTATCTCCTATTCCTTGACCTCTGAGTGAAACGTCACGGGGTTAAGGGATAGTGGATAGGAGAATTCAAAAGGATTTAGGAGAAGAGACTGCAGTGCTTTAGAAAATCCGTCTGCACTTTCACTATCCGACGTGTTTATGATGCGCCAGCGGACGTCATTTTGTGCGTCTGCTGCTGTGGGGAAACTATGGAAACTACAGTTTTCTATCCAGCGGACTACAACATGGATGTTTAATAAGAACGGCGGACTCATCTAGAGACTCTGCACCGTGCTCTGATGCTGTTGCTTTATGAACGTGGACAACAGAGAAACATTCTTCATGACCAAAGTTGGAATTGAAATAAAAAATTAAAGTGAAACTTATGCTCGTCTCCCTCCGGGCCAAATTAATACAAATGATCCCAATACGTATGATTATATGAAAAGATCATAAAATCAATACAGATGTATTTATTATAAACGTTAGTCCTTACCATCTATCACTGTGGATATCACCATTCAAACATATTTTAAAAGTTGAACAAACTCCACACAGCTCAGTAAAGACTGTGAAATATTGACTTTATTTGATCATTTCAGTAAAAACTAACGTTCATATTTCTCTTTTTGATTATAATACTGATGAACGTTCAAAACAAAGCACTTTGGCAACTTACCACATTTAAAATGCTTAATAAGCACCGTAACTTTCATGATATAATTTCTCCGTCATAATCGTTTGTTTCCGTGAACGGCCGACTGTTGTGTGACGCAAATGCTGCGGCTGCAAGGCATTGTGGGGCAGCATTTTCTCGTCTCCTTTCGGTTAGGGAGGTCCAGTGGTTCCTAAGCTAAAGGAGGTTATAAAGGAAGTTTGAAACCTCCTTTCCTATCATCTAGAGAATTTGAACGGCACTTATCATGGCTGCCACTGAGGGACTTCCGGGTCATTTCACTCCGTTAGGAAGGTTCCTAAGCTAAATGGACTATTCGACTGCAGCCCCGGAAGGGACATGAAGGGGTGAAAAAAATAATAATCAGACAAATGTAATGCGTTATTATGGCTTTAACATGAGGTATGCAGTCTCTTTACATGATTTGTATCTGGCTGATTTAAAAAACCCTGTATTTGTTTTGAGTAGGGCTGTCAAACGATTACAATTTTTAATCAGATTAATCACAGCTTAAAAATTAATTAATCATGATTAATCACCATTCGAACTATGTCCAAAATATGCCATTTATTTATGTATATTGTTGGGAATGGAAAGATAAATGAAAGAAGGCGGATATATCCATTTAACATACAGTATCTATGTTTATTATAACATTTTTTCTGCGTGTCAAAATGAAAGACAGCCCACACACCTATCAATCATCAAACCGTGGGGTCTTAATTCATTACGTGTTGATTTCTATCAACGGGGGAGTACTTCAGGAAAGTCGACAGCTGAACGTTATGATCAGCTGTTTTAGCGCAGTTCTCCAGTGAAGGGGGGAGTCTCCCTCCGCAGCCGGTTGGCGTAGTTTTGGCACAGTTCCGTTGTACAGACCGACGTTAACAGCAGCCTGTCTGTGCACACGGAGACCGACTCTGTCGTCCGGTGATCTAACCGCCTTCTGGAAAAGCTTCACAAGTACGTCGGTACGCAAATGCGCTTTGTGACACAAGTGACGGTACGCATTTCAGATTACGCACATAACCTGCGTACCAGTTATGTGTACCCCTGTACCAGAGCCATATTATTACTATTATATGGCTCTGCCCTGTACTACAGCAAAAGTAATCTCCGTCGGGACTTCCTGCAACAACACCACGCCGTTATCAAAGATGTTCTATTGAGAAGACGATCACTACGTGACAAAAGTTTTCAAAACCGTGGCTACTGAAATCAATCTTACTAACTGCTGTCTGTGCAATTTACTCCGCGCGAGTTGGCGGACTTTATTTTGCTTACTTTAACATCATTTTTCATGGTGGGGCTAAGCCATTTCTTGGTATGGGTGTAGCCTACCCCAGCCATACCCTGGCGCTGCCACTGGTGGCACGTATGGGGCGGGCCATTCTGCACATGCGTTAAATGCGTTAAATATTTTAACGCAATTAATTCATTAAATGAATTACCGCCGTTAACGCGATAATTTTGACAGCACTAGTTTTGAGTGATTTATTCGTGTACACACTACACTGCAAGTCTTGTATACGTTTTGGCACTATTGTTACACACCTGGCACATAGAGGTTTTGATGTATTTTGGAGAAACAGGATTTCCATACATGCTCAAATATAATAATCAAAATGAGGGTGGGGGGGGGGAGTTATGTGTTCCCAAATTGTTCAGCATTCAGAAAGCAAAGCTCCTGTATCTGTATCAAATATACATTTTATATTTACTGTGTCAGTAAATGCATGTTTTGTAAGTTGAAGTTAACTATATTTATTTGTTGTTCTTTTCTTTTCACTATCTCTGTAAAGCGACTTTGAGCACCTGTAAAAAGCACTAGGAAAATACATTTATTATTATTATTATTATTGTTATTATACAAATGAACCTCTAAACTTTATTTGTTATGGTTTTCACCAAGTTGTTTCATTCAGTCTGACTCTCCAGCTGTAATGTATGTTACCTTCCTTGCATCATTTTTCAGGGCACTGTTGCTATTTAAAGCCCCCGCATGTTTAGTGCCGCCAGGGCTGCCAACTTTTCAGGTAGCACTTAAATGACATCAGATTATTGTCATGGTCATCCACAGTTTCATAAAACCTTTGAAGGAAGATATTTCAATTTGGGTTTTCAAATCCAGGTCATTTTCTTTCACATGAAACACTGCTAGGGTCAACCCAAATGCAGGAGAGTAAAGGCAACAGGGACTTTTAACATAAAGACTCAATTACAAGCAGAACTAACGAGCGAGGGTTACATTGGGACTCGTGAACATTGCTCTGACGTCATCACCCTCACACATTTTTAACCATGCATGCCTCTATCATATGTTTACAAAAAACGATGTTAAAACTTTTCTCGTTCTTAACAGAGACTATATATTTAGGGTTCTTTGGTGAGATTCAGTGGTACTGTATGTATTGACTTTATTTTTGAATAGTACATCCCTCCGACTGGCTATAGTTTGTCGGCTTACTGAACGTGTGTCTCTGCTCTGATCGTGCAGCACTACAAATGAACTGAGAATTCCACTCAAATATTTTGGAACTAATCTAGTACGTCCGACCAATCATGAGGCTTCTTTTTAGTGTTCTTTAGAAAGTATGCGGACAAATATTGATTTGAAATGGCACTTTGAAGGTTGGATTTTTGTGAACACTTTTTGTGTATATATTAATAATTTAAGTAATGTAAATTAAGTCCAGTTTAATGTTACTATTTAAAAGACAGTTCTATTTATAATACTTTCAATTTTTATTGTATCATTTGTTGGCATCATAAGCCGCGTTCACACTGCGGTACTTTTCCCACAAAGGTTCATGCGAACTTAGTTCATGATCGCGTTCACACCAAAAAGAGCCGGTACTAAAAGTAGTTCATGCGAACCTTTTTACCCCCTCGAAAGTCCCTGCTAGAGAGCAGGGACTTTAGAGCGGCTCTTTTTTGAGAAAAGAGCTATATTCCTGATTGGCTGGGCGGATTGCAAACCACGCCCCGTAAAACTCCCAAAAAGTTTTGTGAAGCCGCCATTTTATTATCCTCGCATTAGCATTATTAGCATTAGCATTAGCCCAGCGCAGAAACGCAGAGAGACTAACTTATGGCAACACACAATAAAACATGGGAGCGGTGGAGATGAGGAGGTGTCAGCGTTCTTGCGATTTACTCGGAAGGCTTCAGTAGAAGCTGCTGGGAGTCCCAGCAGCTTCTACTGAAGCCAGTCCCCAACTCCGGGGACTAAAGAGTTCGCATGAACTAAGTTCGCATGAACCTTTGTGGGAAAAGTACCGCAGTGTGAACGCGGCTAAAGTGTGCATTTGATACAGATACAGGAGCTTTGCTTTATGATTGGGCCTCATCTATAGCCCTTAAGGTCCAACTAATGAGATCCTCGACAACCTGCCTGTACAGTACAATGTGTGAAATGTTACATCATAGTCAGGGTAATTCTGAACATGACTCTGCTGAGCATTTCGTCTTGAGAGCAAATAAGGACATTAACAGTGTGTTACAAGAATAACATTTAAAAGTTAGCAGCAGCCCCAATCTTAAAATGTTGGTGTCACATTGAGGATTGCTACCTTTATGCTTTGACAGCAGTTAGAAAACATATTATAAAATATCGGAAAAACAACTCAAAGTGAAACAGTTTGATGTTTATTTTGCTGAAACAAACCGCATACGGTAAGAAGACTGAACTCAACTACCTGAAGGTGCGCAGAATAAAGCATCATCATTATCGATAAAGTTCCACTGTCCAATAGAGTACAATCCCTTTCCCCAGAAGAGCCATCACTTTGTGAGCAGAACACTTCTTTACACCCACTGCACCATTAAAGTATTGAGAAACATAATGCTTTGGATGAATGTGTTTAATGCATTATTGATGATATTCTGGTTTGTTGGTTTGTATGAGGCAGTACTTGGAGAGTTTTAAGCAAAGTACTCTTTCAAAGAGCCCAGCGTTTAGCTTTGTTATCTGCTGTTGCTTTAGCCCTGATGTGTTACAGTGCTTTAAGTTAGATGGACACACAAACACACTCATGCAAGGTGTCATGCTAGTTTTATTCTTTACGCTCTCTGGGGCATGTGCATGCTCAGTAGCTCTGGTAAAGTCACTTAATATGGGTAACTGCAGTGACACACACACACACACACACACACACACACACACACACACACACACACACACACACACACACACACACACGTTTGATCTTCAACATTCTCTCGGGCATGATGTTTGTTTGGTTACCTCAAGGTTTTGTCACAGTCTGTATTCAACATTATTCATGAAGTGCTACTTTCTTTTTCCCAAGCAAGAGCGGCGTGGCCAGGAGCTCAGAGAGGCTTTAGACAGAACAAATCATCAGCTCGCACACACGCACCTCCAAAACAAATATGCACATGCATTTAGGAGATCAACCACACCTCAACAAAGTCACTTGTCTAAATAGATCTTTCAGCGCAGGCTTGCACACAAACACTCATGCCCGGCAGCGGTTTTTAATCAAACAAAGCGTAACCTCATGAGGATAAATCTTGGGTTTATTTAGTGTTTATTCTGTGTGTCTTTGAAAGGAATGTTTAAAAAGGACTTGCATTAGAGTAGCAAAGCATTCATCTTAATTTTACCCCTTCAGCTGTGAAATTAAAGAGCCCTAACATTGTTTACGATACTTAGTGCTTTAAAATATGAACAGGCGTCCAGATGTAATCAGCCGAGTTCCTTTTTTTCAGAGTGCTGCTTCCAGCATACAGGGATGTTGTTTATCACGATAATGAGAATGACTGGAAGTTTTAGTTGCCTGAAAACAAATCTGTGTTCAAGTGTTTTGATCATTGTTTAACTTGTTATTTATGCTGCCTACAGATGTAATGGAAGCAAAAAGAGACCATCTTTCCTTACAAGAAATGCTGTATTGTAGCCACAAAGAAAAATACAGATGGTGCAAGACTGTGATGCTGTTGCCGAGCGATTGTTGCTATGATTAGCATCGATCAAAACCGTTTCCCACGCAAGTTGATGTTGAAATTGAGTTGTTTGGGCCTTTATTATCAGTAGTGGACAAACACTCTGTAAGTAGTCTATTGCCAGCATTGCAACATACAATCTAAATTGTTTGTTAAAATGCAGCCTGCATTTTATTCTAAATGATTCAGCACAGGGAATCACTTCATTGTTTCATGAATTCATCCAGAATAAGTAAGAAAATGGAATAAATGTGACATTTTCTGAATCTAATAAAGGGTCAAAGTGATGATAGATACCAGACGTTACAAACCTCACGCTCAGTGACATTTGTTTTGACATTGATAACTTAAAATCCAGCCTTGGGACTGTATGTCGTTTGGCTCGCTTCTTATGAATAGATAAGGACCGAAGTATTTAAGAATCAGTTGCTTATTATTTAAAATGTTCAGCTGCAAGTAACAAATGCCATTTTCCATTTGCCCTAACCCCTAAATGTCAAGGCTTGCTTCATTTGTTCAGAAAGTCAGAAGAAATAACTGCTGAATGAGAGATTAACGTCATAACTTGAGCACTTTTGTATTCTATTAAAACTAGTGATATAGTATTTAACCACTAGCAGCACCAATAAATGTAATAATGTACGTGTTGGCTAATAGGTAGGGTTAAGAGCAACATTCACATTTTAGCCATTAATCTTCAGCAATTGCACTGTTGCAGGGTGATACAATCTGAAAATTCCACGAGTGCTCATAGTATCGCTTACTGTGAACCAAGATCAACACTTGTAATTGCTTCTCTCCAAGATTTTGCCTCCCACTTATCTTGCTGAAGCATGCAGAGCAAAAAACCACCTACATTTTTTCTTCTCTCTTGTAGCTTTCAGTGTAGTAACAAACATAAATGTTTTTCCTTCGGCACCCGGGTACCTCTATCTATGAGAAAAACAGAATAGGCAAACACATCATCTTTAAAATATATTTTTTAAAGTTACGTATTTTTCAGTACCAACACCAGTGTAAGAAAAAGTCAGCCTGTCCTCCTCCTCCAAAAAACGACCAAATAGGTCAGAGTTGCTAGAGTAGCTAGAGTCAAACCTAGAAGGAGCTCAGACTTGATGGACAAACATCCATCAACTTTTTAAAGCTTTGCTGACAGCTTGAGGAAGAGCGAGAAAGTACCGTTTGTTTCATGTGGGGTAGCACCCCAGGCATACAAAGCACTGCTGGACACTGATATCAGGGCCAGCAGGTGTTGAGAAGACAGGTTTTACTGGCTTTAGTGATTGGGACATTGTAGTTCACCTTTACCCATATAATGGACTCGACAAAGGTAATGAGGACTTTCAAAGGAAGTTTGTGAGGCAACAAAAGCAACAGATTGGGCACAATTCGACTTGGTCAAACTCTGAAACAACAATTCTGGAACCATGCAAGGAAGAGTCATTCCATTTTTCTCGGCACAATGGTTCAATCATGTTCTGCTTGGAATTACGTAGATACTTTAAAACTACAGTGATTATTCTAAAAAAAGATGTTGCTGCATTTACAATTATATTGTGAGCCCTAATATAAACCAATTGAATGCTTTCTAATAAAGAATACAGACCATTAAATGCCTATTTTCAAGATTTAAATGGACAGTTCAACGGAAGTGCTTTGAGAAATACGGATCCACAAGAAATAATCATTCCCAGGACATGAGCTTTTAAACTACGGAACAGTAGAAAAGGACACATGCTTGTTGAGGAAATTGATAATTTTCTTGTCTCATTCCTGATAATGCACCAAGGCGGTGGCTGAGAGGAAATGTTAGCCAAATGCCTATTTATAGAGAATGCTGGTTTGGAAGAGTTCTGCATACCGAAGGGCTATAGTGAAATGGGCAAAGGCACAAACTGGGGCTTTTATCTGCAGGAAGTAAAGCCAGGCTGTCTCATCACACTCCCGAAAGACTTCACTCTGGTTGGCTGGTTGTCCTGATTGGCATACATCAGTGTGATGAGCTGCAGAGGAAAGCATGGAACCCTTGAGGGTTTATCCTGGGTGAGACTGGAGCAAGACATTCTTGGTTTGGAGATGTGACACTTTTAAACAAATGCAAAATATAGAATTTATTTCACATAACCTTATTACAGTTCCTAAATGCACCCTTGTAATTTCTGTCAGAGGATTTATTTCACTCAATTAATGACGGTAAAAGCAGTTTTGAACATTTACAATGATTTCCTCATGTTTTTTTTTAAATGTTATTTAATGATACTACACCTTTTTTGATGAAAGAACGCAAAGTATTTTGCTGATCCCAGTCTTATCCGATTCATTATTATTACATTCATAATTATTAGCATTTGAAGGTTTGATTACTTTGCTGAAGAAAAATAAACAGGTCTTAGGTTCGTTTTGTGGAGAGAGGTACATGTTTATGCTACATGTGCTTTCCTTGATTAAATTAATAGTGTAACTGGACATTTGTCAAATTAAATACTAGACGTTAACTGATTTAGAAAAACAAACACCCACAGTAGAAATGTACTTCAATCTTGCAAACTAATAGGCTCAGTACATTTACCCATCATGAAATATTGGAAAGTGAAAAATAAATTAAAAATAACCTGCTAAGGGAACAATCATTATCAATAATGCATGAATTACTGCATGAATTGTAATGAACGAATGCATGATTGAATTCATAACTAATCTTGAATCCATGATTAAACAGTACATTATCGAGCCACGTAAGTGCTTATAATTGTTAAGCTTTTAGCAGTGCCCCTGCATTCATTATTGGTACGAGTCCATGATGTGCTCTAAATATAGTCCACACAGCAGCAAATGTACATCTATCATTGACAGTCATCCTTCTCTACTTCTATCTCTAGGAGTTATCAGTCACATACATCCCCATGCAAATGCATTACATATTGCAGAGAGGGTTGTCTGGTCAAATAGAGTGTATCAGTAAATGCAGTTGGCAGTTATCCTTAAGAGAACAGCGTAGGATGATAAACTGATCAGGAGTTTCCCCACTGGAACATTTGCAGGTATTGGCTGATAAGCTCCACTAGCTTGATTGGCCAATTTCCAACCTTTTTTCCCAAGGGCCCCCCCAAATGACTCCTGTTGGAAGTTGCGCCCCCCCCCCCCCCCTAGTGTGTGGGGTGGGCACAACTACTCTCACAAACTGGGTGAATGTGAAGTATTTTGTTAAAGGAGGATGAAAGTGTAATTAAGGAGCACTATTGGAGTGCCTTTGATGGTTATTGGACTCAGGATTAATTCATTTGGATTCCCGCTGTATGAAGAAATTAAAGGAAGGCGCGGAAGTGGAAACAATTCACAAAGGGATTAAACTGTTTAAAACACATGCTCAAAGTAAGCCGGATTTTGCCGATGTGTTTATGTGGATTCAAAAGTCGTAAATAATCTACAAAATGGAGGAGACCGATCTGATCGGAGCAACTGTGACAAATAATCCAACTGAAACCGGCATGGACAATGACTATGTTTTAAAAATGCGCTTATCCAGAAAAGCCTGGTTTGGACACTTTAAGGACAGAAGAAACATTTATATTAAAGAAAGAATTATAAATGTCTGTCTTTGTATGAATGGAGCTATTTCAGGGTCATAAGTTTTGATCATTCAAAAAAATACAATTAATTTGAAAGTCCAAGTTTTCATCCTGAACTTTGAAAAATACAATGTTGTAGCCTATTCAAAAAAGAAAAGTATTTGAAATAATTTTTCAGGTTGAATATTATTTTGATTCAGTTCAGCAATTTTTTTGAATAAAATATTTATTTTCATATTTCACTTTGATACATATTTTGATATTTGAATATTTGTTTTTTTCAGTTTCTATTTTTTCAGTTTCAAATCTTTTTTTTCCGCTTTCAGATTTTTTTTTTGCCTTCAGATCGTTTTTCACTTTCAGATCTTTTTTTTCGCTTTCAGATCTTTTTTTTGGCTTTCAGACTTTTGACCCTGATATTGCTTCGGGGGGCGGGGCTTACCAAAGAGTAGTTTGGTACCCTGAGTGACAGCCCTCCCTCTGCCATGATGCCTTCATGGATGTTAGGTAGCGCAAGAAATACAAATACACACTTTCTATACACAATACTCCCATGATTGGTGGTAAACAAAACTGATACCAGCGTCAAAGTTCCGTTAAGTGAGCTGTTGAGCATCGTAGTTGGCAAAAATTGCGGTATAAGACCAATAAACTGTGCTAGAATGTGAAATTATGTATCCGCAATGAAGCGTTGTCCTTCCCCACTTCCACGTAGCTCCGTGAACGTAGCATAGTATTGGCTTGGCTTTTAGTGATGGCGTCAGGTCCACCTGCTGGCTCCATGGCTGGCACCAGCGCACAGGTAAGAAATATTAACTTTTTTCCATTCATGGTCTTAGAAGTTATCCAAGAGCATGATCATAATATTATAGCGACATGAATGAATGAATGTGGCAACGCGGGAAACTAACCATGGCATTGAGGCTACTCATGTAGGCTATGCTATTAGCCATAGTCAGTGCAAGTGAATTTCCCTTATGTTGATATAGTCCAGCTCACGTGTTTCTCAATCTGTTTTTGCCAGAGTGGCGACCATAATTCATCTGTGGCTGCAGCAGTACACACACTTTAATAACCGTGCTCACACAGCACCTAAGCCAGGGACAGCCGGAAGGAAGGAAGGAGGACCAGACACTGCCTGGTCCTTCTGTAGAGCAGGAGATGGCCAGGTTTTAGATTTTAATACATATATATTTGTGTTTATCTACAGGTAAACTGCAAGTTGATATGTCCATTTGTGATTATGTGCTAAACAACATTACTTTTTTGTTTAAATAATGCAGATCTTTCCCTGGATTCTTTGTGAAAAAAAAAATCGAAATTGCCTTGGGAAGAGAAAGCTTCCAGCTCTCAAGACCTTTGTAACTCAAGCGAAGACAAACTGGAGACCCTTTACATTTTATGTTTACCTGTTAAACTTCAATGCAGACAGTACCCCAACAGCATCGGAAGAATTTGCGCTTGCCCAGGCGGGACTGGGCAAAAGACATATATCGATGCCCCTGGACGTGAGCCATGAAGAGGTATTGTATAAAGAAAACCATATTTATATAACCTGTGTTCATATTTGAAACTTGGAACTTATTTGTAGAGTTGGTTTGGTTTCAAGAACACCCTACTTTATTGTTTCCTTAGTTCTTCAGTCTCCTGTAAAAGGAATATCCAAAGTTGCAGGCGCTGGATGGAGGATGGCTCCTCTACAAATCAACAGGTGCGAAAAATGTGTCAAATAACATTCATTGTAATACATTTTCATTTAAATATTGAGCTAAAAGCAACTGAAATGATTCAAACAATGTAAATTACAGGAGGTCAGGGTAAACGAAAATGTATAATGATTCCGCCTGACTCGGACGGATACACCAGCACCAGTGGCGGATTTAGGATTGTAGGAGATCCGGGGCTTAGCCCAGGAGTAGTTGGGGGGGGGGGTAAAGTGCTATTTTTTTTACAAGTGGGGGGTGGACCGAACATCCTTTTAGGGGAGTCGTCGCCTCCTCTAGGGGGGTCCGGGGGCATGCTTCCACAGTAAGATTTTTTTTTTAAATATTGAAGTTAAAAGCATCAATCTGGTGCATTTTGAGAGCAACATTAACCCTACCTTAATAATACCTTAAAGGGGACATATCATGCTATATTTGAACAATATATTGTAGGGCCATACCTATATAAAGTATATAAATAGTTTTTTTTATCAAAATACCAAACAGATACTGTATTTTAGCCATGCCTCTTTTCGCTCTATTTGCTCTTTCCAGCCCTGTTTTTGCAGGGGGCTGATTCTGTGAGCTGCACCACGCCCCCCTGCAGGAGAGGGGAGCGTGCTTTGAGATCAGCTGCTGGGCTGCAGCGGGGAGAAGAGGGGGAGAAAAAGAGATCTCCGTCCTCTGTGATTTATTCTTATATGATTATATAGAGTCATTATTCATTTGTTTTAAAGCTCAATAAATAACAAAGAAGACATTTGACCGGCACTTTTCTAATTTTGTCCGGAAGATTTAAACTTTAACGGACATGTTGACCGGCGGAAAAAAATCTAACTGAAACTCTGCCGCACGGTCCCCTCATTCCTTTGAAGAGGCAGAGAGGTGGGTGTTTGTCATCTGCTGGTGGACTACCGGAGAGAATTACAGCGAGGGAGGGATTCCATTGAATTTCAGCAGCGGAGCAAACGCTTGCCTCGGGGAGGGAGAAAAAGAGCCACAGCGGAGAATAAACAGAAGGGCAACCATGCACGGGAAGTCTTCTTCGCTGCTTTTGTGGCAGACTACAGCGCCACTTACAGGCCTATGTACTACAGCGTCTCCAGCGCTTTCGAGCGGCAATGGCCGGCCCTGGCCCAACCCCACATTTCCCTGATAGGTGGAGAATTGACCACTAAGCGGAGCACCACTTCTGTGACGTAGAAAATAATTCAAATCTGGATCAGTCTGTATCAAATCCGTTGCAGCCCCGTTTTTAGAGATTTGGGTATGGAGGAAAAGAGAGAGGGTTGTGTTTTATGACACTTGGTGAGTTCCCTGGAACACCGCGGACACATATTCATGTATAAAAGACGTGCATTTTGCATGATAGGTCCCCTTTAAAGTGGACAAAAGGCACTGGAGAACACTTATTCATTAACACCCTTTAATGAAGCAAACTAATGCCTTAACTCACTCAAATACCGTTGTTTACTTATTTCTGTGAAACGAATGTGCGTAGAGTTTTAAAGGATGCGGATAGTCTCACCTTGATTCTGGCGCATTGCTTATCGTTTTATAGATCTACTCTCATCCACCATCTTTGTTTGTGACGTAAAGAGTGTAAGAGTCACGTTTCTGACTGATGCCTGTCAGTTCCGTTGCTATGGTTCCGTTGTTATGTGTCCTGAAACGAGAGCCGGTATAATTCCACGTGCGAAAACAAAATAAAAATTGGTATACGTTATTTTAGTGTCTTAAAAGTAAACTGAGGTATGAAAAGTTAAAACATTTTAGTCATGTTCTGTATACATACTAACATATAAGGGTATTGACTTAGTGTGGTTTATCTTTTTGTCGCTGCTTTTAATTGAAACTGAGCTGTTGTGTTCATCAGTAAAGTGGAACTTCTGTGTGAACTATTCATATCTTAAACTGCACTGTAACTTTTTATTCATGTACTTTTTCTCTTAATGTTTCTTTTACTGTTTTTAAATGCCTTTGTCTGTCTTTCATTTTTGTAAAGCACCTTGAATTGCCTTGAGTTGAAAGGTGCTATATAAATAAACTTGCGTTGCCTTGGTTACTCGCTATAAGATTAACGTTACAGTACATCACTCTTTTTCACTTCTTACTCAGTCAGCCAGAGTGCAGATATCACCATTAGATTCACAAACCTGAAACATCATCCATTTCTTCACTGCTGGTGATGACATTGTTGTCAGCTGCTGATACTGCTGCTGCGGCAGCAGCTTGTGGCGCCTGCTTCGATGAAAATAACTTTCTAATATCCATAACCTTATAGGCTATTAGCTTAAAACTTGTCAGGCACTAGGAAGGATCACTTCTTCAGGGCAGGGATGGCTACGCAGTACGCAGGCTAATGTCCCGCAGCGGCTGCCTCTCTGGTGGACTCCGGTACTGCACATTACTCCAGAGACATTCAACAACAAAAAAAAAATCTTTTTTTTAAGCGAAACATCCGGGGCTTGAGCCCACGTAGCCACCCCCTAGCGCCGCCACTGACCGGCACACTCCTCCGCAGTGTCACAGGGGCAGGGAAGAAGTATATTGCTGTAGAGTTCCAGAATATGCCAAAAGCCCAATGCCAAACATGCAAGTTACATTTTCCTCTGCAAATGTTGGCTCTGCATGTCCAGGAGTGTATGGAGGAGTGTCTATCGTCGTAAGAAGACTGAGGTAAATGTGGGCATGAAATATATGTAATGTTGCATTTTTAATAGTACAACTTTCTTTAAATATTTTTTTATTCAGTGAGTTATAACTATGTGTTGGTCATATTTGTTGTTTGTTAGACAACAAGTGAGGTGGAAATTATTTCGGTCGTGCACCCTGTGCAAAACCATAGAGAAATCTCTTGAAGAGGTAAAGGACTTAATTGTATTGCACTGTAAAATGTTTTATATTTAAACGGGGTTAGACATTAATAAAATAGTATCCTGATTATTAAAGTAAATGGTCTTTGTACTTGTGTGTAGAAGTGGTGGCAGGAATTGAGGGTCGTTTCTTTGAAGGACCTCAACAGCGGCGGATCCCACGGTACTCTCTGAATGACTTGGACAGTGACCTCTACAGGTTTGTTTACTTTTAAGCATGTACAGTAAGGACCAACTGTTCATTTTTGATAAATGTTATATAATGTAAAAAATGCATTCATGCTCAATCTGTGTTAATAGGACAGTGGGAGAGATTTTGGCTGTTAGTTTGGCACAAGGTGGCCCCGCCCCTGCCTTCTTCAGCCCATGGACTTGCAGTTACCTCTGTAGTGGACAGAACCAGAAGGTTCTCAACAGTGATTCAGTGGCAGATGTCCAGCTGAGAGAGTTAATTGACCAGGTATGAGTTCTATATTATGTAAATGCTGGGTTAATAAGAAATAAGCATTTATTTTCCAATTATAGTCATAGGTTTATATTGAATATGGTAAAGAGATGTACTTCTCTGTTTTCAGGTTGAGTCGGCGACTGAGCATTCAATGATAGGCCTATCTGATGAAATATTGAATTGTGGATATACTGGAAATGTCTCCATTCCAAACAAGGACACCATTGTTCGGTATGCTTGACACTTATTTATTTTTGTATATTAAAAGATGTTACATGAGTACCTTTTATTTAGGATTGCATTTACTTTGTAATTTTGTAGTGCCATCATACTCCACGCAGTGCTGCGGCTGCAGCCTATGTTGGAACAACTAAGGGAAGACTTGCAGCTGTATGGGCTCCGTTCACTGATGAGTCAGTACCCAGATATCTGCCAGCCCTTGTTTGTTTCTGGGGAAGATGTAAAAGTGAGCAGAACAAAAGAGACCATTCTTTACAATTTGATATTTAAAGTTAAGGAGTAAAGAGGACATCATTTACATCTGGATTTGTTCTCATCATAGGTCAATGCAGAGTTTGTCATGACATCCATTCTTCCTCAACTGAGTGACAAAGGGACTACCAGGCATCAGGTTGAGCTGGAGATGATGAACTTCATTCAGGACTTCCTATATGAAGGTATAAAGTTTTCGATGTACTTCTAATGAAGATTTAAATGTAAGTGTAAGTTGAGTTTTTTAAATTTGAAGGCATTGGGCTTGGAAAAACATTAAAATGTCCTTGAATTTAATGTTTAAGATGTTGTAGGAATCCTGAATTACACTAGCTTGATTACCTTTTTTGGATCAGACGTTCTGTGGTTAAAATACCTCAGTACAATTCACTTGCACTAAAGGAAAACTACACTTTAAACTGTCATAACGGTTTTTGTTTATTTTCCTCATAGCTGAAGATCATGGGCATGTAGATAAAGATGGCCTACATCCCATCACACCTGCAACGTTTCTGCAGTGGATCACAGGCCAGGGTCACGTCCCACTTCTTCCCTCAGAGAAGAAGGACTTTGCAGTTGTGATCCAATTCAATCATGACTGCAGTGCAGACTTTGGGCATCACAGTGTCTGTTCCCCTGTTGTGACAGCATGTGCCCAGACAATCACCTTACCTGTGAGACATATGAGGCCCTATGACAAATTCAAAAACATCCTGACTGAAGTGTTTCAATTAGGCCAATAATTTAGCAATGTGTAATAAGGTAACCATTAATGACCTCTGTTCGAAGTTAACCTTACTGTTTAAGTGTTAAAGGTTTAGCATTGACTGCTTCCAGTCAAGTAAGCTTAAAAAAAAATGTAATGGCAGCAATGATGACGTGTTTTTGTAGGCTGACCCGGAAGTAAGCTGCAATGGTTCCCTCAACAAAAAAGCAGTGGGATTTCTCCATACTGTAGGATATCCCATTGCTTTTTGTTGAGGGAATCCTTGCCGCTTACTTCCTGGTCGAACTACACAAATACGTCATCACTGCACCACTCGGTTAAACATTTCTTAAAGAAAAACAAACAAATTGATATAATGTTGTAACATGTTGCTACCCAGAACTGTGATATGGAATATAATAAGGGTTTAAAGGTGTTGATGTTGTTATGACTGGCTCGTAGGCCACAACGGAAAGATGACAAGACGTACACGAGTTTCCATAAACCACGGCACATTTATTGCGGTTTTTCAGTATAAAGTACAAGATGGATGGACGAGGGGAGAGGATCGCCGTGTTACTCCTCCTGCGGCCGGCTTGGAGAGAGTCAGGGCCGCCATGTGACTCCGGGCAGCTGGGCTTAATAGCACCTCGGCTCTGGCCAGGTGTACGAGATCGCGCTGATTGGCCTCTTCAGCTCCACCCCACCGTAAGACCTGTAACACACCTGCACACAGGCTCTGGGGCCATCACAATGTCTAAATGGTTAAACCCTTGAAACATGTTTGCATTTAGGATGCATGATTTAGTACATGGTTCAATACAGCTAAATACATGTCTCGGCCGTAGGACCCAGATGGTCTTGTAACATCAATATTGGCCAAAAGTCCTGCCATATCCTGCTCACTGAGGGGACTTTCAACAGGTGGGAGAATCACTACAGGACTGGTCTCATCTGGCTCACTGGCAGTGTTGAAATCAAGATCTGCATCCTCCATTTCCTTGATAAAAATTAAATATCAGTCATGGATTTTAGGGGACCAAGAATAACTTTAAGCACCACAAACACTAGAGAATGTAAAGAATAAAAACAAAACACTTTTTTGCCTTTTCAACGGTACACCTATCAAAAGAGTTGATTTTGAGGTCTTACAAAATGCAATTCAAGTGCAGTCCCATGCTTTGCATTTTACATTAGTAAGCAAGTTTTATACAATTTTATAGAAAAATATCTATCTTTCATTTATTTGATGCTAGTGATTGTAAATTCTATTGAAACATGACAAATATAATAATTTTTTCCTAGCCCAAAGGTTCAATACTAATGTAATGAACAGCGAACATACAGTGGCAATGCCAATTTCTTTCATAATATAAGTTTAATGGAGTTCCTTTAATTTTGTTAAGCTGTTTTAAGCACAATACTTTGGTCTAATATATTTTAGTTTAAATAGTTTGAGAACACTGGCCAAAATTATGTTGATACAATTTTGCTTGAAATAAACATGTAATGAGTACCTCTGCAAGGTCTTGAACATCAATAGGATTATGGAGGAGTCCCATTGTCCACAGTTGGTGTGGGGAAACATTTTGCTCTGTCCTTAGAGGGTGATTATCCCAACCCATCCTGAAGATATTGAGATCCCTCTGAAGACGCGGAAGAAATACATGCTGGGCACAGAACATGTGGATGCTATCAGACGGATCTAGAACACCCTCATCCTCGAGGCTGTGAAGAACCTCGTAGTGCACGTTTGAAACAGCCATCCAAACATCTCGCCACAAACGTTCGATTCTGTTAAAATAAAAATCATCAAATTGGACAAAGCACAGTATATTCACAAATGATG
Source organism: Pseudochaenichthys georgianus (assembly GCF_902827115.2). Classification (NCBI taxonomy): domain Eukaryota; kingdom Metazoa; phylum Chordata; class Actinopteri; order Perciformes; family Channichthyidae; genus Pseudochaenichthys; species Pseudochaenichthys georgianus. Next base: position 11,869,125 of record NC_047503.1, on the reverse strand, counting down.
GCTTTGTGTTTGTCATTGTTTGACATTACTTCAAATAATGTACCTTTTGATTGTGCACACTTTTCCCTGACATGAAGCTTCCCCTTCCACAGCCCATTATAGTGAACATGCATCGCGCTATGCCAACATTTTCCACTCCTTGGTCGGCTCTTACTCTTAAAAAGATGAATCACACACATGAAATAAAACATTACAAAAAGTTATGACATGGCATTTTTAAGATTTCTTAATGTAGAAGAAAATAGGCAAGTTATTTTTATTATCATTTTTTAAAGACAGGTCAAAAATGAATATGTAATGGTATAATGGGAATAATCCTAAACATGGTTTGTTTGGAGAGACAGAAGGTGACTTAGTCATCAAGTATTCTATACGATATATTTTATCATCAATAGGGCTTTGGACAGATTGAGGTTGGTTTCACTCAGATTTATTTCGAGAGTCGTAGTTACTTCCTGACTCGGTCGTGAATAATTCTCGGGTCATTTCAGTGATCAAAACATTGATCATTGTAAGTGTTATACAAACCATTATGCATCTTTTAATGACAGCTAAGGCCCAAATTACTAAAGAGTACAACAGGGAGCCACACCTAATGTTGGCCTTACCTAAATGGAAAGCCATACTTTTGCACACCCTCCAAGAAGAAGTCAAGTGAAGTCGATGCTTTATTAGTGGCAGCACCCAGGTACATGATCTGCAGCAGAGACAATTATTAAGCAGAATAAATAAAAGCAGATCTCTGAATGTGTTTGAAAACCAACACCAGACATTCTTGCTACAAGGTTTAAGATGGATACAAACTAAAAATATAGATATTTTGAAAGGAACTGTAAATCATGCATCAGGTTTAGTTATTGACCAATAACTGTCATTATCTGACTTATAAATAATCGTTATTTGTGAAAACAAAATTACCTTCCGTGAGAAGCCATCAATCCCTCCAAAAATAACAAGACCATATCTTTGAAAAACAACACAAAATCACGTTTAGTGTCTGTTATTTATTATGCAAACAACTGTGACAGGGCATTTTAAAACATAACTTTTTTAATTTGTACTCTATTATCCTTTATTGTACATAGCATGTAAACATCAAATGTGTGGTGTACCTGATGAGTTTATGATTTGTGTCGATGTGTACCAAGTGCAGAGGACCCTGAACAGAATATGTCCTTCTTGCAACACACCCCACCCTTGCCATTCTTGTGAGTACACCCACAGAATCAACACGATGCATTGATGAAGACACTCTCTTCCATTGCACACGGTGACCCATGGCCTTCAGGATTCCTTTCATCATTCCATATCCTACATGTGGTGTCCTGGCCTTAACTGACCGAACCAAATTGTCTAGTTCATCATCAGTTAGGGTACTGTAGGACTGTTTTATGGAAAGGCCATTTTCATGCATGCGCCTTTTGACTGTCTTCTCAGATACACCCAGAAGTTTTGCTATGGCCGACACTGGTAGTGACAAGTCTTCTATTAAGCCTTGTAGTTGCTGAGGACAGACAACATATGTTGGTCGTCCCATTTCTCCTTGCATTACTGGCACCTGATGAGGGGTCTGATTAGAGATGTCTTCAATATTGACAAGCCTTGACAGCTCAGTCAAAGCATTGATAACATCCTGTGGCATATCAACCTGGCCTGATAGCGACCTAACAATAGCCATCTCCTGGTCCACTGCAAACTGCAAATAGTCAACATCTAAGGGCAGTCTTTGCGTGATCTGGGAAATTCTAGTCAGTAGTCTCTGAAGAAAGTCCCTTTTCAGTTGCTCCTAGAATTGACAAACATCAATTTACCATATTGCACTGGATTAGTTCATGTTAAAATAATAAACAGCATGAAAACTATCGTTAAGGACATGTGCAAAGAAAATGACTGCAACAATTATGCTTTGTAAACAAACTCTATAAATAGGTGATAAAATCAAAACATAATGTAAGTTATTACCAATCATTTAAAGAGAGGTGCTGTGTGAGCACGGTTATTAAAGTGTGTGCTGCTGCAGCCGCAGATGAATTACGGTCGCCACTCTGGCAAAGACAGATTGAGAAACACGTGAGCTGGACTCTATCAACATAAGGGAAATTCACTTGCACTGACTATAGCTAATAGCATAGCCTACATGAGTAGCCTCAATGCCATGGTTAGTTTCCCGCGTTGCCACATTCATTCCCCACCTCAAAAGGCCTGCCTTCATTTGATGTATGTCGCTATAATATTATTATCATGCTCTTGGATAACTTCTAAGACCATGAATGGAAAAAAGTTAATATTTCTTACCTGTGCGCTGGTTCCAGCCATGGAGCCAGCAGGTGGACCTGACGCCATCACAAAAGCCAAGCCAATACTATGCTGCGTTCACGGAGCTACGTGGAATTGGGGAAGGACAACGCTTCATTGCGGATACGTAATTTCACATTCTAGCACAGTTTATTGCTCTTATACCGCAATTTTTGCCAACTACGATGCTCAACAGCTCACTTAACGGAACTTTGACGCTGGTATCAGTTTTGTTTACCACCAATCATGGGAGTATTGTGTATAGAAAGTGTGTATTTGTATTTCTTGCGGTACCAAACATCCATGAAGGCATCATGGCAGAGGGAGGGCTGTCACTCAGGGTACCAAACTACTCTTTGGTAAGCCCCGCCCCCCGAAGCAATATCAGGGTCAAAAATCTGAAGGCGAAAAAAAAAATCTGAAAGCGGAAAAAAAAGATTTGAAACTGAAAAAAAAAAATACTCAAATGTCAAAATATGTATAAAAGTGAAATATGAAAATAAATATTTTATTCCAAAAAATTGCTGAACTGAATCAAAATAATATTCAACCTGAAAAATTATTTCAAATACATTGTATTTTTCAAAGATCAGGATGAAAACTTGGACTTTCAAATAAATTGTATTTTTTTGAATGATCAAAACGTATGACCCTGAAATAGCTACTGTATGTATGCCATTAATAGCTACTAACTTGAATTTGTATTCAAATGAATCAATCAATTATTTTTTATATTTTATTGTAATGTAGCCTATAGACAAGGCTTTTAAAAATGATATGTATAAAAAAAAAAAGTCTAAATATGACATTTGGCCTCAAATCATCTGAGGTCTGGCGCCCCAAGGGGGCCGCGCCCCCCAGGTTGGGAACCACTGCTGTAGAGTATAGACTCGGACAATTGTTCTACCCCCAGGTGAAAAAAAGTTATGTAGTCTTTAGGAGAGGAAATGATGATGTTACCCCTTCTGAGTCAAACATCGTAAGTGTTGTAATTGAGTTCAAGCATAATTGGCTGCCGCAGCTAAAACAACCCCCTCAAACATGGCAGAGCATAGCTTAATGTTAGCCTAATTTAGGCTGCCATAGCCCCACTTCATGATAAGAGTTACCTGGTGTATCTAAAAAAAAAAAGGAACATCAATCATAGATGTTGACAGTTCATGTCCTTCTTTTTGCGCTTCAGAGGAGAATCCTAGCTTGCAGATCAAGAAATGTTCATGGACGTTGATCGATAATCTTCCATTTGTTATTGTTCACTGGTTTTTGCTGTTGATTCAGAGTGGCAGCTCTATGCTTTTTTAACGAAAGCACAAACTATGCTTACTGCTTAAGAGAGAGTTTGTGGGCAGAGTTTATATACGATAGAGTCCATGAGTGCCCCCTCCAAGTGAGATCAAGGGTAGGCTGGAGCTGCTCTGTACCAAGCCACTTCAGCCAGTCAACAGCACTATTTAATCTCTGTCTGATTCAAGCGCTCCTGCTTCAACAGTCGAAATTATGCTCATCTATCACCAGGACCATGCAATGTCACACTCACACACATCAGACCACATCCTCCTACAGTAACTGGACATATGTGAGCCATACTACAGTTGCCAGCAGGTCCTTTGCATAGGGATGGATTCTGTTTTAGTTTTCTTTGATTCATTTGCATCGCTTTATCTGCTGGTTGTGTTAGCAGGCATTATATTCACTTATTACCTAAAGGAGTTGTGTTCAACTGCTTTCATTCTTTGTGATTAAAAGCAACAATAGTAAAGACATTTTTTTTCATGGATCTGTAAAACAAACAACAATCTCTTTTTGTACATGTATTTCTGATTGTTTTCTCAACCAGAAATATCTCGGAAATGTGTTCTGGGTTTGGTAACTTTAAAAGGAAATAGAAGCGGGCCAAAATATGTAATTACTGGCCTTGTGGTTTCAACACAGTGTCCCTGTAGCTACTGGAATGTAGCTATTATGTCTAGTAGAAACGGATAACAAATTAAAAAGGAATACATGTGTATGAAAACACAACAGCAGATGTTGAAGTGGAAGATATAGGCAAAGATCTTCATAACGTTTTAAAAAACAACGTTAAGTATTTTTCCATTACCAGCAGTATGTGAACAGATTACAGTGTTGACATTATGTCTGGAGCGTTAATGTATATTGTTTCAGAGAAATCTACTGAAATGAACAGACTGAATCCGGCCTTTCCTTTTATACCACTCGGAAAAAGTTAGTGTCCGCCTGCCTCAAGAAGTGAAATGAAGGTTTTTGTATTTGTTTTAATTGATTACTGTTCGGTTTTACTCCCACCGAAAGGGCTAGACAACACGGGCGTGACCACTCAACTTTAGTTTCGGATTTATGTTTATTAACACACTCAAAGAAGCACATGGTATCAGCAAGTCAGCTTTTCTTCATACAAATCCATTTACAGTTAGTTTATCAACCTAAGAGAAAACACATTTGCACACAAATTACATAGAGCATACACAACAAAAGTCTGTCACCAGAATCACATGTGTAAACCAAACACTCACTGGCTGCCCGTGTGTCCTGTGGCTGATCAAAACATAAGTGACAAAAGAGGCTTCTCAATACTCAAATTTCCCCTCCTCGACTCCTCGGTCCTCCGGTAGTGACCCGGAAATTAATTTCAGCGCGCCATTTTGAAGGACATCTAATTTCTCTAAATGCACACCGAGGACCGAGGATCGAGCATCGAGGAGGCTCTCTGGAGGAGCTCTAACCGAGGATACACTGATGGTTCCTCCGCGGATGCATTTCCGGGAACGGTGGAGGCGTGACGCACGGCCGAACTTATCTCAGCCAATGAGAGCTCTGCATGCATCCCCTGGATATTATTTTATTAACTGCTTTCTTCCCTTTGCGATTTTTCCAGAGAGAATAGCTGTGAGGTCCGTGCAGAAAGCAGAGCAGTGTGTGTATAATATATATATCACTCAGTATAACCGGCCTACTCTCTTTATTTGCTTTAGTTTAGTAGATATCTACAAACAAAGAGTCGATATTTTTCTAAGACCATTTAGTGCTTTACATAATAAAATACACAACGGCTGTAGCCTGATTATGCTGTAGGTGTGTGTGGTACAGTGTGTAGGCGTGTGTGTGTGTGTTGTACAGTGTGTAGATGCGGCGGACAGACGGGTCTCAGTTGGTTTGGTGTCCTCTGCTTACTTTTAATACTTGTTAATACAACTTTTGGCCCGTAATTTCAATTCCCCATTTCAGCGACCAGAGAGAGGGGGGGGGGGGGATATATCCAGTCTCTGATTGTGTTACGTTATTATGAGAGTGCTCTCATACTTTAAAATGTATATATTTATATAAATATATTTGTGTGTGTGTGTCCCCGCATCTGTAGCCTGTTATTGTCTCATTATACCGCACTCTCAATGAATTCAAAGTAAATATGTGGGGGGAACAATGTTCAGCTGATCTAACAGAGATTATAAAATATGACAAAACACTCGACAGCTGATGCCACGTAATAATGAAGGGACGTTGCTTTAAAATGACTGCTCAGAGGAGAGGAGTTCTCATTTCTTTAAACGTCTGCTGCTTCCCCTCCTCTCTCCTCGGTTCCCCTCCTCGGTCCTCCGCTCGCATCTCCTGTAGGCGGGACTAAGTCTCGAGGAGGGGAAATTTAAGAATTGAGAAGCCTTTAAACTAATGCTGTCAAAATTATCGCGTTAACGGTAATTCATTTTTTGAATTAATTGCGTTAAAATATTTAACGCATTTAACGCATGTGCAGAATGGCCCACCCCATACATCCCACCAGTGGCAGCGCTGGGGTATGGCTGGGGTAGGCTACCCATACCAAGAAATGGCTTAGCCCCACCATGAAAAATGATGTTAAAGTAAGCAAAATAAAGTCTGCCAACTTGCGCAGAGTAAATTGCACAGTAGCCTAAGATTTATTTCAGTAGCCACTTGTCTGTAAATACCGAAGATCAGAAACGGTTTTGAAAACTTTTGTCACGTAGTGATCGTCTTCTCAATAAAACATCTTTGATAATGTCTTCTGGCCAATCAGAATCCAGATAATGGCATGGTGTTGTTGCAGGAAGTCCCGACGGAGAATACTTTTGCTGTAGTACAGGGGTGCACATAACTGGTACGCAGGTTATGTGCGTAATCTGAAATAAGTACCGTCACTTGTGTCACAAAGCGCATTTGCGTACCGACGTACTTGTGCAACACACTCTCACTCCCTAAGCGTCCAATAGCGACGTTTGGTCAGTGTCTGTGGCGTCCAATTGTGACACTCCTAGGCTCCTTCAGCGTCATAAAGGGACGCAAATAGCTTTCAACTGATTGCAATGTATTCCCATCTGCGTCGGGATTTGACGCTCATGGAAGCACGGCATTCGTTTATGCCGGCTGCCCTTAAAGGCAATGTGAGCATCCATTCCCATTGGATAACGGAGAATTTTACACCCGGAAGTAAGTACTCCTCTTACTGTCGATTGATTTTACAGTGATATCTGCACTACTCATCGACTAAAAAACACCAGATTATCCTTGTTAATTACACAACATTGATTGGTTTAAATTGTGTGCAATGCTTTTGTATTTTTCCCCTTCGATTCGGAGAAACAAATATGTTTATGAGTAAAGGATGGCAGAAGACACTACACTACCCAGAATCCCCAGCTATCGTTTGGCCTACACCATGTGCTCTGTTTGACAAACCCCGTTTTTTTCACCATTCATTCCGATGGCTGGCGTCTATGTCACGTGATCTTCAAATTTCTCCCTGCAGAAAAAGAAAACATGGCCGAAATTCGTTTTATTCTGGGTGTAAAATGTCTATTTTAAAGTTAGTTTGGCCATTAAAATGCGTTTTGATGTCATTTGATGCGAGAAATATGAGTTGTTATTTCAGATTATGTGTGCAGTGGATGAACATGATCTTTAGTTTGCTAGTTATTACGAAGATTACTTCAGGAAATTGCGACGTTTTCATTGTTACCAAGGTGGTTGCTAGGGACGCTGCTATCGATATTATTTCTGTTATGTTGTGTAACTGTTTAATGGTGTTATCTTTATTGCTACCCCCTTCCCCGTCAATGTATAGTGTTGGTCCACAGCCTAAACATATTAGTTTAACAAAATCCGCATCTAAAGATAGCCTACGTTATTTCCCCCCTGTGCAATTCCAGTCTCACATCTCAGAGCACATCGTCATTAACAAATTCCGGAAACAGACCAAAATAATAATAATACCTTATTCCGAGTGTGCTTGCTTTTCTCTTTGAAAGTCATCACATAACGGCATTGTAATACACGGTTCGGCTGCATTACATATTACATATCTGCCGTAGTTCTGTATTTATAGAGCCCTGATGAGAAGACAAACATGAGGAACTGAAAACGTGACGTGGATCATAAATATATCAGCCATTAACCTGTTAAGCCCCGAGCCTGTTTTTCAGGTTTCAGGCTCGAAAATGACATTCCCAGAACAAATGACTATAACTTCACTTCTAAAAGGTTTATATGAATATTTTTTGTTATCAAAGCAAGGTTACATCTGTGAGTTGGATGTAGAAGTGTCAGAATCAATATAGATGTTTCTGTGTCAGAGTAAATTCAGATGGAACATGGCAAAAAAATGTAAATTCCTGTCTCCGCCTAAAGAAAACCCATTACTTATAGTGAAGACCAACCTTGAATGATGAGTTACTAGCCTAAAAGCTTTAGGAATCCAAAGTATAACATATAATAAGTACCCTGTATCAGGATTGAGGCAAAACAAGTGACCTTTTTAGAGAGGTTTATGAAAATAAAGTCCAGGCGGAATAAGCTTTGGGCACATTTGGTTCCATCAGTGCCATTTGACCTTTTTCAGGTACCAGACTATAAAAATAATTGTATTACATTGAATCATCACTATAGGTATTCATTCCACTAAAAAAAAAAATCTTAAAAATCTTTAAAAAAGAAAATTCTTAAAAAAATATTACAAATATTTGTGTAAGTGTAGGTGTGTGTGTAGGTGTGTATGTGTAAGTGTAGCTGTGTGGGTATGTAAGTGTAGCTGTGTGGGTATGTGTAAGTGTAGCTGTGTGGGTAAGTGTAGCTGTGTGGGTATGTAAGTGTAGCTGTGTGGGTAAGTGTAGCTGTGTGGGTATGTAAGTGTAGCTGTATGTGTAAGTGTAGCTATGTGGGTAAGTGTAGCTGTATGTGTAAGTGTAGCTGTGTGGGTACGTGTAGGTGTGTATGTGTAACTGTACCAACGCACTCTACATTGTGTGTAGGTGTACTTGCACAATAAAAAAAAAACGGAAACATGTAACATTTGACTCCAACTGGGGCAGATTTATTTCAAACATTTTACCAACACACTATAGGCATGTAAAAACAAACATTTTACCAACGTACTATACAATAAAATCACACTAGGTATATAAAAACAACAAGTATTTTTTTTTTAAATAAACACTCGCAAAATGTTATACCTACCTGAATGTTCCAGTATTTAGGTCGTGCCACTCCCTGAAACATTTCCTTTTGACAGTGAAGCACAGAGGGACTTGGCACTTCCTGCAATACACTGGTGTCTTCACCCTTTTGAGTCCAGCATCTAGGCACCTCCCGCAGTTCTTCCTGACCTTGGTGGCATCTTCCCCATAATACTCGGGCATGCATGTGAGTGGTGGAGGGGGTGGTGGAGGTGCAGGGCCTTCAGCAAACTCCAACAATTCTGGAGCAAGCTGCTCCCTGAAAGTCTTCTGGGTGTGTGGCGTTGTCCTGCTGGGGTCACACCCCATCTAACAAATGTGGAAAAACAAAGAGATTCGATTAATTCACTGGCTTATACTTATAGGATAATATTGGACTATAAATCAATCAATCAATCAATCAATGTTTATTTATATAGCCCAATATCACAAATGTTACATTTGTCTCAGTGGTCTTCACAGTGTGTACAGAATATCAGTATGACAATACGACACCCTCTGTCCTTAGACCCTCACATCGTACAAGGAAAAACTTCCAAAGAAAACCCAGTTTTAAAGGGAAAAATGGGAGAAACCTCAGGGAGAGCAACAGAGGAGGGATCCCTCTCCCAGGACGGACAGACGTGCAATAGATGCCGTGTGTAAATTGAAAAGATAATACATTTGCAACATAGGTAGTCCAAATGTTTGGAAATGCATGTGTGTATAATAGGAAGATGAATCCACGAGGATAAATGAATAATTGTATACATGTATACATGTATTCACTGGCCAGTCATTTAGAAAATGTAACTCCAAAAAGGCAAGTAACACTATTTAGCATTTTGGCTAATCATTCCTGTTGGCTAAGCTAACACTGTGATGCAGGTCCACCAAACACAAAAGCAATACATAAAAAGGATAATATTGCACAATAAATGAATAATACTACAACAAATAAATAAGTAAACATATATATATATTCATTCACTGGCCATTCATTTAGAAAATGTAACTCCAAAAAGGCAAGTAACACTATTTAGCATTTTGCCTAATCATTCCTGTAGCTTCTTGGCTAAGCTATCACTGTGACGCAGTCTCACCAACCACATAATATATAAAAACAGAGAGATTACATACCTTTCCCGTGGTGGAAGTTCAACATCCGAGTCACTACTGTCCGGATCCAGGTCTGGCTGGAGGAGATCTTCATCATCAGACGAAGAGTCATCTGGTATGATCATAGCTATCGTCAGCTAGCATCTCTTGCAGCTGCTCTGTGGTGAAGCTCTCCCTTCTGGCTGCGTAATGCCTAATGGAGCCGGAGCAGGCGTAGTTTATACTACGCAGGATCATATCATTAGAACCCATTGGTCGATTTGGGTGATTGACACCTTTTCTGAACCGTTGGAGCCAATAGAATCGAGTGACAGTTAGTAGGTCCCGCTAAACACTTACGTCAAGTAAAGAGAGGTTTGCGTAAACAGCATGTGAGACAGCATTACCTCCGGACTGCGAAACTTTATAACTACTCTGCTGCCATGAATGTAATGATAGATTATCAGGAACAATTCTAAAGTGACTAAGAGACATTGGATTAACCTTAAACAGCGTTTTTATTCCCTTGAACAAGAGCTTTGATCACAAAACAGCAACGGTAAGACATATTTATTGTTATGGTTTTGAAAATTGCTGTTTTTTCTCTTCTCTGTTCTGGCTGCTAGCTCAGTGAGTTTGTGTCCTACAGTGATGATACTTATAACCAAATAATCTGTGGAGTATCAGCTTTCAGCTGATATGTAGTTTGTGCAGAAAATATTAAGTTGTAAAGATCGTTTTTGCTAGTTAGCACCGGAAGTAGCATCTGCCCGTTTTAGCTAAGGGCTAATGCTTCTTGTGAGACTTGTGTTTTGTTTCTGTAAAAATGGTTCATATAGTCAGTTAGCTGAGATTCTTCTCGTTAATCTGGTATAAGACATTAATAGGTTTTTAAATATTAAGATGCCCTGAGACACAGTGTTGTGAAAAAAAAAAACAGGGTCCCCGTCGACGGGGACCTTCGGCCTTACATTAAACAACATCTTACATTTCTTTTCACACAATACGTCTCCTTGCAGTATCAACACTAATTCGGCTCACTTTTATATTTGATCCAATTGGTAGATAGGCTGTATTTACACCATAAAGGTGCACAGCTGATATAAAGGGACACCTGGTGGTTAAAGCATGTTATTGAATTTCAATATTTTTATTATTAGATATTAATACGATCCCTATAAAGTATATTCATTACTCGTTATTCTCTACTAATTGTTAATTAAAGACTGTATGTAATGACTATTTTGCACATCCCTTTCAAGATTTCAAGATTTTCTAAGGTTTATTGACATATCATATAGGCCTACACAACTGTGGTGTAGTTCTGCACTGAATGAAAAACTTGGGTTGCAGGTTCCTCAGTAGTGCATTACAAGACATCTATCAATATTTGTGCATACCTCCAGCAATGTTAACTATGTTGAAGCACTTATTTTAACTGATATTATACATAATTTATTATACTCTTATAAGATGTATGTAGATATTTCATCTCCGGCCTTGTCAGGTATTGAACAATCAATAAATAAAGAACACAGAATTGTTGAATATAAAACACAGAATTTGTGTGATTATACTAAATTATTTTCAAATAAACACAACTGCATATTTAACTGTTACACATGCTGATGTAACGCAAATGTTCCAACTTGGGATCACTAAAGTATATCTTATCTTAAGCTGATCAATGGCTACTGCCATATTTGCAAAATGTGCCTCTGAACCTTGACAAGTGCATGTTTCAGGCTTATCAATTAATGTAATGTAATGTTATCACAGGGGTCACACACATAAGACCAGCTGTTAAATAAAGCTCCTCTGACCTTAGCTGGCGTGTGGGTATATATATTAATACTGCCCATTATGGGCACAAGCCATTTTCACCCATTTATTAATTATATGTTTTAAATGTGAGTGTTTCCTGTCCCCTAAACCTCCAGGGATGTACACAGTTTAATACTGGCAACTTCTTATTATGGGAAATACGAAAACGTCTTTTAAAACTACAACTCCCAGTAGAGACGTGCCATAGAGAACATGTTGCGAAACAGAATAGCCAGCATGTGTAGTTCTGGGGTGGGGGAGGGGGGACGCGGTGGACCCGTTCAAATCCAGTTTTGGACAGTCTGCCGTGGTTCCATCCCATTTCAAGTGCTGTTCGAGAATCGGCTTAACCCTCGGAGCACACTCTCCAATCACAGAGCTTGAGGACTATCACGGGGTTTGTCAAGAGCACATGGTGTAGTCCAAACGATAGCTGGGGATTCTGGGTAGTGTAGTGTCTTCTGCCATCCTTTACTCCTGGGAATGGACGCTCACATTACCTTTAAGGGCAGCCGACATAAACGAATGCCGTGCTTCCATGAGCGTCAAATCCCGACGCAGATGGGAATACATTGCAATCAGTTGAAAGCTATTTGCGTCCCTTTATGACGCTGAAGGAGCCTAGGAGCGTCACAATTGGACGCCACGGACACTGACCAAACGTCGCTATTGGACGCTTAGGGAGTGAGAGTGTGTTGACTTGTGAAGCTTTTCCAGAAGGCGGTTAGATCACCGGACGACAGAGTCGGTCTCCGTGTGCACAGACAGGGCTGCTGTTAACGTCTGTCTGTACAACGGAATTGTGCCAAAACTACGCCAACCGGCTGCGGAGGGAGACTCCCCCCCCCTTCACTGGAGAACTGCGCTAAAACAGCTGATCACAACGTTCACACTCTGTGGTCATGAAGTACTCCACTAGCCCCCCCCCCCCCCCTGTCGACTTTCCTGAAGTGCTCCACCGTTGATAGAAATCAACACGTAATGAATTAAGACCCCACGGTTTGATGATTGATAGGTGTGTGGGCTGTCTTTCATTTTGACATGCAGACATTTTTTATAATAAACATAGATACTGCATGTTAAATGGATATATCCGCCTTCTTTCATTTATCTTTCCATTCCCACAACAATATAAAGAAATGGCATATTTTGGACATAGTTCGAATGGTGATTAATCATGATTAATTAATTTTTAAACTGTGATTAATCTGATTAAAAATGTTAATCGTTTGACAGCCCTACTTTAAACATTTCACTGGCCTTTTAAAGATGGCTGACGGTTCCTCATCAAAAGAGTCCCAAGGGAAACAAAATACTGGAACCAAGGTTCCCTCCCAACTGAGACCTATTTTTCATTACAACCTGCACAACTAAACAAATATCTTAAAGCTTCATGATTGAAATAAATAGAAAATAAATGAATAAACAACCAAAATTAACTCCACAATTACATTTCAAGTTGTATGAAACAAAGACGTGAACCCTTCCACATGTTCAGATTAATATTGTCAAAACCCACTTGACCTTCCTTCCTTCTCATGTGCTGCAGAATGTTCTCATTTCCGTTCAATGTAATCCGTAAATGCTGTATTGCTGAGTTTCCAGTGGTTCTGTATCTTCATGATGTCAGGGTATCAAAGGCACATCTAGCAGTTAGATAGCAGTTAGCTCGAAATTGCCGGGTAAATCAGAAGCTGCACGTAAAAAAACAAGGATTGTGAATTCTGTTTGTGTGTTTCTATAGTAGAAAAGAAAAGCTGCCCCTTTATTCTTTGGACCCGGTGGCTTATTGTTACACTTTTGCTATTTTAATAAATTCACAACCTTTCATGCCCTGTCACATGAATAAACAACATGGTTTGGTTAAGTTTAGGTAAAATAAAAATAAACAAACATGTTGCATGTCTACACTGACCTTTTTTAATTGATAGATATGGTAAACAAATGAATGTTATATTGAACTCATTAGAAAAGCATTCACTGACAGTTTATTGTGACTTTACACAAACACAAATTAATGTAATTAACTTTAACTGGGCTGCATTAAGTTATTTCAAATGTTTTTGCTGTTGCACATTAGTAGTATATACAAGTAGTATCTTAGACAGCTAGCCAGTTGACCTTGATTTTGCATCAAGATACAAAGATCTGAAAGAAAAGATGCCCCGACCCACAGTGCACAGCAGCTCCCTGGATGATGAGAATCTTGTGCAATGGCCTTTCGAGTCACCAGATCTCATCACTAATTGATCACCCATGGGAGAATTTGTGAGACGTCACCCTCTACCACCATCATCAAAACACCTAATGAGGGAATATGTTTTGGAAGAATGAGGTTCATCCCTCCAGGAGAGTTTCAGAGAACTCTGTGACACCTTAAAAAAGCCTCTTGCAGACCTTTTTAAGTTCATCTTACGGCAAAGCATGTCAAAAGAAACTGGGACATGTGTCCTTTGCACTTACTTATAGCTGCAGCACCTCTTTTCACTCTCTGTCTGAAACCAGAGACTGCTCTGATTGGTTAGCTGGCCGGCTCTGTTGTGATTGGTCAACCGCTAATATATGTCTTGGCCTATAGCAACATCTACAATGTGTTGGAGCGCTAGCCAATAGAAGTGTGAGTATAACAAAGTGATGTCTTTAAGTAAGTAAACAAAGGAATCCAATCAAGGCATTTCAGACAGGGGGGAGTGTGTGAAGGGAACTTTGGGATTGTAGCCCTTGCATAGCATTTACTTGCAAAAAAACCTAAATAACGAACTACGGGAAATGGACAATACCAGAGGTGGGAGTAAGTCCTACATGTGCAAGTCATGAGAAAGTCCCAAGTCACACAAAATTCTGATGAATAAGCCCAGTTTCCGCATTTAAATCAGTTAAAAGACAGTGGTTATGAAAATGGATTCAACCCACATATGATCTTCATTACATACACAGTTAATCATTTGAAATCTAATTTAGACCGATGACAATCATATTAGATTCATATTAACCCTAGAACTGCAGACAATATAGCTAGGACTCAAAAAGTCTGTTCCAAAAGGCAGGATTCCAGGTAAGAAAATCATATTTGGCATTTGCCATGACACATATTTAATTTAAATGTATGTTAACACTAGAAGCGCCAACAGCGTCAGCACCTACATATCATTTTCAAATCATTTAATTTGTTCCTCTTCATAATTTCCTTATAAACTAAGTAGGACGATTTAAAACTCACTTAATTGGGTTAATTTTGAAATTGCTTCAGTTTATCATCATAACAGATCCAAAAGTTCAGATTCAATTTACAATAAATCAAGGAATGATGCACTTCTGCAAACAAAAACAACATAAGATGAACTACATTATTCAAAAGTTTACAGTAACTTCTGATAATAACACAGGGGTCTCTCTCTCTCAGGTTCTAGTATTAATTTACCGTTTTGTCTTCTCTTTGCAATGCTTGATCGATATGAAACCAAGTCTAACGTAGCTTAAACTTAACGTTAGCATTCTAGCTAACACAACACATGCACGCACGCACCTTTCTCTGTGGGGTTTTTTGTAGAGACGAATGAAGTTGGATGTTGTGGTGGTCGTGTCTTTATGCTGCAGACCCTGCATACGGCTGTTCTCTTCTTATTACCGTCATCAACAAAATAATCCTTGAATCCAAGCTTCACTATTTTTGGAGTAAAGCTAGCCGCTGCCATGTTACCTGAGTCTCCTGCCTTCTAGTGTGTTGCCAGGTTTGCGCGCATGGCGCTATAATCACGTTTTTCGAAACAACTAAACTTAATATCTCACTACAAAAACAAACGCAAATATTTAATTTTAAACAGTCAAGTCCTTTCAAGTCATCTATCTCAAGTCATGAATACAAAGTCAAGTCAAGTATTTTATCAATGTTAGTCAAGCAAGTCTCAAGTCAAAAAATATGCGAGTCAAGTCATGTGACTCGAGTCCCCACCTCTGGAAAATACCCCTAAACATTATAGGGCCCCTTTAAAAGAAACATTAACCGGACTGATGGGTGGAAATGCCTCAGCTAAAAGGCTGTTGGTTATACACCATTGGGTCAAAAGAAAAAAGAAACTTGTGCTGTGACGGACGGCCCGTCCACACAGCGGCGTGCGTTGAAGCTTCCAACGCTTCTGCCCATTCCCTTTGAATGGGGTGACATCACTTTTAGCCAAACTGCATTTTGGGAAGCGACGTGGAGCGTTTATTTAATAAAAGAGCACATGTTCCATGTGAAAAGTGACAGTAGTTATAGATTATTTGCAATTTGATGCTATATATTATGGAAGCCCATTTCCGCCACTTGAAAAAAATAAAATCCCCATGAAAAGTCATGAGATAAAAGTCGAAATAATGAGATAAGAAAGTCGAAATTATGAGATAAAAAGTCATAATGAGATAAAAAAGTCGAAATAATGAGATAAAAAGTCATAATTATGAGATAAAAAGTCATAATAATGAGATAAGAAAGTCGAAATAAAAAGTCATAATTATGAGATAAGAAGTGCGCATGCGCTGCAGTGGCGCTGTCTTGAAAGGTCCCTTCATCACCTTGCTGCTCTCCACCATGCAAACGGCATCTAGTCCTAAATAAGGTAACTATTACAGGTGACTTTTGTAAATGTTAGATGTTACATATAGCCTATATTGCAGCTAAACTACAACAATGCAGTTTATAGCTTTGACATTAGCTGTTATGAATATAATATATATAATATATATGCCTATAGTTTTGTGGTAACGTTCACAGGTTAGAGTTAGAGCAACTCACAGCAGCAGTATGCCTACACTATTGTCATTAGTGGCGTGAACGTTACCACAAAACTAGGCATATATATTATAGTTCATAACAGGTAATGTCAAAGCTATGAACTGCATTGTTGTAGTTTAGCTGCAATATAGGCTATATGTAACATCTAACATTTACAAAAGTCACCTGTAATAGTTACCTTATTTAGGACTAGATAGATGCTGTTTGCATGGTGGAGAGCAGCAAGGTGATGAAGGGACCTTTAAAGACAGTGCCACTGCAGCGCATGCGCACTTCTTATCTCATAATTATGACTTTTTATCTCATTATGACTTTTTATCTCATTATGACTTTTTATCTCATTATTTCGACTTTCTTATCTCATAATTTCGACTTTTCATGGGGATTTTATTTTTTTCAAGTGGCGGAAATGGGCTTCCATAATATATATATATTTAAAAAAAAATTATATATATTTTTTAAACACCTTGAATTTCAGGGGGCGCGGGGCTCCGTTGGCGGAGCGCAGCTTCCCTCCAAGACAATGGTAGGGGAAACACTGGATAGTGTTTAATCAACGATAGGTTTTCCCCCCCTCAAAGGTGATTGGTTCACTGCATCGCAGGTATTATTGTGATTGGCTCTTGGGCCACATCAAAATTAGACGCGCTGTCATCCTCTCATACTGACACCACACATACACACCGGGAGGTCGGGACGAAAGTAACACGGGGCGAAAGTAACGGAGCGATTTTATCCGAGCTCAAACAACTTTGACCGGCCAAATTACGTTAATACTTAACAGACCTACTAAATATCAGGTTTAACTGTCAGGAGTAGCTAGTGTTGTCACAATACCAACATTTTGGTTTCGATACCAAGTCAAGAATTGCGATTCCGATTCTTTTTCGATACTTTTCTTAAAAAAAGGGAAACAGTCTTAAATGTAATTATTGTGCTTTATTTCACACCAGAACCATAACCGTAACACAAACTTTCAAACAATGAGAACAATAAATAAAATAAATGACAAGAATTCGTATTAAATCAAATTAATACATTTCTTACAGACAGGTATGGAGTCAGATTTGGGTCAATATTCTAGCGTGCAAAACAAGCTACTCATGAGCGGAAAATGTGCTTTTACACGCGCATGAAATGACCCTTGCGCACAGATTAAACCCCCGCTATGCGCTCGCTCGTGAGAGAGACAGCCCTCTTGCTCCCTCGCGGGAGTGTCAGCCTCACTCGCTCGCGGAGTCTGTCTACGCGTGCGTGAAAAGTTTCTGGCACTTTGGGGCGGAGCCACTGGACTTTGATTGACAGCTGCAAGGAAGCCCGGAGTTGCCAGGTTTGATAAATGCCTGAATTACCAAGAGCCGAGGAGTGAGAGCTGCAAGATCAGTTGGACGAGATTGAATGGTAAAGTTGTCCATAAAAAACTATTATATTCATAAAGTGTACAGCTAATATATATATTAATTAATGTTATATAACACAATATATTTTTGAGTGGGCTGTATCTGTCAAACTGCTACTATACTGTCTGCTGTATGCACCTCCCTTACGAAATGAACTCTAAATGAACTAGTATTACTATAGTATACTATAAGAGTTGTATAGTGTCCTATAGTAAGTGTGTAGTGTTCTGTAGTATTTTTCAGCAGCTATTGTATTACTATAGTTTTTTCTGTAGTGCCATTTCAACAAGTCCTCCAACTCATACGACCAAATGGGTCGATTGTTTTAAGCCCTTATTACGACCAAATATGTCGTTTGTTCAAGCGCTTAATACGACCTATAATTATGTTTTAAAATTGTCGGCCTCGAGTGCTCCCGTTGAATGCAAACGTTACAGAGGGTTGTTTATTCACAAATAACCCTCTCTGTAAAATCCTAAATTGTAGGATAGTTTGGCCATTAAAACGCTTTATGATTAGATTTCTAGCGAGAAGTATATATTGTACTTTTAGAATCCACGTCCAGTCGATATGTAGGATCTATAGTTTGATAGATATTACA
Source organism: Pseudochaenichthys georgianus (assembly GCF_902827115.2). Taxonomy (NCBI): domain Eukaryota; kingdom Metazoa; phylum Chordata; class Actinopteri; order Perciformes; family Channichthyidae; genus Pseudochaenichthys; species Pseudochaenichthys georgianus. The sequence continues at coordinate 11,850,672 of NC_047503.1, read as the reverse complement.
AAGATGATTTGAGATTTCGTCAGGAGAACGTGTATATGCGGCAAGCTTCCATGTAAAGTTACGGGTTGAAAACAGTATTTCCGGTCTCGCCGTTTTCATAATAAAACCAATGATCAAATGATTTAACAGTGATATCTGCACTACTCATCCACTAAAAAACATCAGTTTATCCTACTTAATTATACGACATTAATTGGTTTAAATTGTGTACAATGCTTTTGTGTTTTTCCCATAGGTTTTTCTCTTTCGATTCTGAGAGACACATTTGTTTTTTCAGAGGTTTTGATAGGCTAAAATCACGCCGCAATGCATGTCGGGATATGGTGTTTATGTGATATGAAATCGGAAAACATTGAAAATAATAATAATAATACTTTATTCCGAGTGTTCTTGCTTTTCTCTTTGAAAGTCATCACATAATGGCATTGTAATACACGGTTCGGCTGCATTAAATATTACATAATCTGCCCTAGATATGTATTTATAGAGCCCTGATCAGAAGACCTTTTGACAAACTGGAAGAGATGCCGACAAAACTGAATACGTGACGTGAACCATAAATATATCAACAATTAAACAACATCTTCCATTTCTTTTCACACAATACGTCTCCTTGCAGTATCAACACTAATTCGGCTGACTTTTATATTTGATCCAATTAGTAGATAGTCTGTATTTACACCATAACGGTGCACATTATAGAAAGGGACTTTTTTGTAGTTTTTAAAGATATTACTGATTTTCTGAACTACCTTTCCAACTCCTCATGCAGTTGACTGTTACAGGTCTATACAGGTTCATGGTACAATGCATAAGCTTCACATCAAAAGACTGAAACTGTATTTTCCTTTACCGTTCTGTTTTAAACTCACAATAAAGTGAATAGTCATATTATGTACGATATTATTATGTTTTATTAACTAGACCACTGGTCTAAACCGCACCTCCTAGTGGTTAAAGCACGTTATTGAATGTAGTTGTTGAATAAGTTATATTTATTTAGTTATTGATGAAAATATTTAAATATTAAGAGTAGCCTACATACAAAATAGGGGTCAATGATAGAAATATAGAATGGAAAATATCTAGAAGATACTGTAGTGATCTCTACAATAAAACAGTTTAGTGCAGGACGTCCAAAGATATTAACAGGAGGATGTGCAAAACAGACAAACTGATAAGGCTGAATTTTACTCAGGTGTAACTAAAGTCTGATTTAAGGGTTGTTTATATTTCACATCATTAATCAGAATCTGCAAAGTAACAAAAATAAATGTAGTAGAGTAAAAATACCAGGTTAACCTCTGAATTGTAGTGGAGTAGAACAAAGTAGTACATGCTGCTGTAACAAAAACATTTCCCAACTTGGGATCAATAAAGTATCTTATCTTAAGATGATCAATGGCTACTGCCATATTTGCTAAATGTGCATCTGAACCTTGACAAGTGCATGTTTCAGGCTTATCAATTAACAACAGGAGGGGTCACAGACATAAGTCCAGCTGTCATGTGGTATTAATGCTGCCCATTAAGGACACAAGCAATTTTCACCCATGTATTAATTATATGTTTTAAATTTGATAACACCAATGTGTTTCGTGTCCCCTAAACCTCCAGGAGGTATACTGGCAACTTCTAATTGTGGTAAATACGAAAACGTCTTTTAAAACTACATTTCCCAGTAGAGACGTGCCATAGAACATGTTGCGAAACACACAATAGGCAGCAAGTGTAATTCTGGGGGGGAGGGCCGGGCTGGACCCGTCCAAGTCCAGTTTTGGATAGTCTGGCGTGGTTCCATTCCATTTCAAAGAGCTGTTTGACGCTCAGCGTAACCTTGTCACACTGCCACTCCAATATCCAATCACAGAGCTTGAGGGCTAATCACGGGGTTTGTAAAGCAAGGTGGATGTTGTAGTCCCAAACGATAGCTGGGGATTCTGGGTAGTGTCTTCGGAAACTGTAGTGTCTAAACTCCGAAAAAACTATTTGTTTCTCTGAATCGAAGGTTAAAAACACAAAAGCATTGTACACAATTTAAACCAATCAATATTGTGTAATTAACAAGGATAAACTGATGTTTTTTAGTGGATGAGTAATGCAGATATCACTGTGTAATCATTTGACAGTGAGAGGAATATATCCGGTTTTATTATGAAAACTTCGAGACCGGAAAAACTGTTTTCACCCGCGCTAACTTTACATGGAAGCTAAATACACGTTATCCTGGCGAGACCTCAAATCATCTTTGTAATATCTATCAAACTATAGATCCACACATCGACTGGACGTGGATTCTAAGAGTACAATATACACTTCTCGCCAGAAATCGAATCAAAAAGCATTTTAATGGCCAAACTATTCCACAATTTAGGATTTTCCAGAGAGGGTTATTTGTGAATAAACGACCCTCCGGAGCGTTTGCAATCGACAGGAGCATGTTGTTTCTTACACGACCACTAGAGGGGCTACACTTTAAAACGTGTCTCTGGGTCGTATTTAGCTGCTGAACAATCGACATATATGGTCGTTTTTTGTAGGAGGACAGGCTGTGCCATTTTATTAGCTATAGTAGCCCTATAATATTTCAATAGTAATACTCTTTGTAGTATTCCTATATTATTTTAAATAGTATAATATATAGTGTTTCTGTAGTTGTTTTTTAAACACACTATAGAACACTCCTAATAGCATGATATTGTCATAGTGAATGCATAGTATTACTATAGTGTTTGTAAAAGTATTGCACTCCTAGAATTAATGTAATTTTTTTATATCAAATGAATTGATATTAGCTGTCCACTTTACGAATATAATAGTTTTTTTATGGACAACTTTACCATTCAATCTCGTCCAACTGATCTTGCAGCTGTCACTCCTCGGCTCTTGGTAGTTCAGGCATTTATCAAACCTGGCAACTCCGGGGTTCCTGGCAGCTGTCAATCAAAGTCCAGTGGCTCCGCCCCAAAGTGTCAGAAACTTTTCACGCACGCGTAGACAGACTCCGCGAGCGAGTGAGGCTGACACTCCCGCGAGGGAGCAAGAGGGCTGTCTCTCTCGCTCGCGAGCGCATAGCCGGTCGCGGGGGTTTAATCTGCGCGCGAGAGTCATTTTATGCGCGTATAATAGAATAGTAGAATATTGACCCAAATCTGACTCCATAGTAGGCACTTAGAGCGTGCTTGAGAGGGGCGGGACTGCAGGCACGGCTACAGTGCAGGGAGTGGAAGCAGAGCGCTGAACACACACGGCTCTTATTAAAACGGCGCTTTCTCACCGGAGTACTTTTCCCCGTCATTCTTAAAGTACCGATACTAATGAAACGGAGGAATCGTAACGTTTTTAACGGCAGGGTATCGCGGTACCTTTCAAGTATCGGTACACCGTGCAACACTAGTCAGGAGTCAGTGTCTCTCCCCCAAACTCACACATATACAATTCGATATGAACTGAAGAGCCGCATGAAACTAGGCAAAGAGCCGCATGTGGCTCGAGAGCCGCGGGTTGGCCACCCCTGCTCTAGCCAATCAAACCGCGTGCTTGTGTGTCTGGGGCGGGAGATTCATGCGATTGGTTGTTGGTCGAGTGTCAGACACGCCCGCCTGCAAGCGTCCACGCACGCCGCTGTGTGGAAGGGCAACATGTCGGGTGTGCCGACAGTGTGTTGCTAGTCGTACTGAAGAATAAGGACAACACTTGTATCGCTGCTGTCTCTGTCTGTGTGACTTGCTGCGCTGCTTATGATAGGGTGCTGAAGTAAGTGGTTTTTGCAAGATTTCATGGTTTCATGCCCATTTCTCCGAAACCCTAAATAGTCCAAAAATGTTCCCATTCGACCAAACCCCCATTTGTCAGGGAGTCTGTTTCAGCCCCTGTCCCTGCAACAAACAGAACACACAGGACTTTGCACAATAAAATTGTTAGACCTTCCCGGTTGCCATATTTGTTTTCATACCATGGCAAAGTCATGACTGGCTTTCTCTCTGTTTGAATGGATCACTTTTATATTCTTACTCTCAATTTAAACAAAGATGGCGTATACTGAGATAGATTTCCGGGTCACTGCCCGAGGATTGAGGAGTGAAACTATTGACAATTTAAAAAATGGCTTTTTAGAAGGCACTACAGTGTGGGGAAAAAGAGCAAGTCATGCCTTTGTCGGTAGGAAAACTATTAGGACAATTGTTTTTTTTGGAATAATGGTCTTTATGTCCAATGGAACACATTTTGGCTCTGGATAATGGGCCTTTGGGAAACAATAGACAATTCCCAATTTGATTGGCTGTATTGAAATAGGGTAATTTGAATACAAAACTATGGGGTGCATTAAGCAAACACATATTACAATTATTTGTACCATTAAAGGATTATTACAGCGTATGCATGCTGTAGCAGACCCAAAAATCCAATTTGATTTGAAAAAGCTGTCAGTAATGTGAAGGGACAAAATCACTGTTCCTTGAAATACTCTCATTTATGATTTGTTGCTGTTCTCTTTGTCAACATGTGCCAAATGATTTGCGAGCATTGTATCTCTTTCTTACGGAGCCCCTAGGGGACATGGAGAAGAAAAACCAAATTATTTGAAAAAAAAAAAATGTTTTGCGAGATCTCGCAAAACCCCTTAGCGAGATCTCGCAAAACCCCTTTGCGAGAATTCGCAAAACCCCGTTGCAGTTTGTAGACGGTCCCTAAGCACTCCTCTCCCTCCTCCAGCTGCGGATTGTGACCAATTCTTGATGTTTAGCTCGGATGACGGCGCGTATCGAACTGTTCTGATAAAAACGACTCTGTAGCTCGTTGTCTACCTTGCTATGATTGTAAAGTCATGTTGTTTGTATTTTTACAACGTTATGTTCATGAGTTATTGTTCCGCGAAATTCGAATCTGTCAATAACTCAGCTCAGAGGAACGTGCATGTCCCCTCGCTCTGAGTGTTTTCTTGAGGTGTCGTCACTTATGTGAAACCCTTTATATATACAGTCTATGTGTGAAACCCGTGACTATTGCCAAGCACTGATGTTATATCTTTATATTTAAGGCCAAGCTCAAAGTAAAATCGATGAACCACTCCATTGTTGTGGTTTCTGTGTTGCCGTAGCAGCCAAACGGACCAGGAAGTACTAAATGAAAAGTATTGCAATATCTCGCAAAGGTTTTGAGATATCTCGCACTTTCATTTTTTTTTTTTTAAATTATTCTTTTTTTTCTTCTCCATGTCCCCTAGAGGCCTCTGTACTTTCTGTAAATGCGCTATCTTGTCTTAATAAAGTCTTAAGCAACATTAATACCTAAGGTAGTAAGTGGTCCATGTTGACACCCTCTCTCGCATACAGGCAAGGGCTCACATAAACATTTGCATTCTAAGTGCTATAAAATCATTTATTTTAGTTGACATTCATTTAATTGGTCCTGGACTATTGATAGAAATAGCAAAGGAGGGAGGTGGGAAAGAGGTGTGAGGAGATAATTAACAGATAGATAATTTCCCATTAGTGTTTCTTTTAATGATGTACGATAATCGTTACACAAAAAAGGTCAAACCTGCAAGAATTAAAGACAGAGAGAGTAACACTTTCTGTACTTTGTTGCAACTTCTAAATGAATCTGACTTTTCTCCTCAAGCAGCTTTTTCTATGTTAAAATAATTGTATTGAAGAGCGAGGCGGGCGCAAATTTGAAAGTCAATATTTCATCTTGCGAACATGATGGGAAAGTTCACGCGTCGATACAGATTAAGCAAGGGGATGCTTTGCTTAATTACCATGGATACGCCACTTACTTCGGAAAGTTAGATAAGTCACACCCGATTTGAGAATGTTGAAAGTTACTTTATAGCCTTCAGTTCTGAGCAATATTGATTCAATCCCTCTCGAAACATAATGAACTTTTGCAGTGTACCTGGTGTGCGTTCTCCCACACTTTGCCTGTAGAGCGGCTCTGAGTCATGCAATTAAAAGCTGAAAGCGGAGCAGGCCTGGCTGTTACTGTGTTCCAGGGAAAAGGGCACCATTCATTCAGTATGCATCGTGTGGTATGGCACCAGAGGCAATGAAAGTACGGCTTGAAAGCTTCGCTGTGTTCTTCGTCTCTCTGTTCACTCATTCATTTGAACACGTTATTGCTTATCTATTGTGTCCATGTATCTGGGCGTTTTCCTTCTCTATCCATTACAATGATTTGTTAGTGGAGAGTTAGATGAGAAGATTATTGATATCACTGTGATGTCTGGACATTAAATATGTAACTGGAGCCAGCAGCAGGTTAGCTATATCAGAACCCAATTATGTTCGAAACATCAAATAAATACAGTAATGGTAGATGTATACGTTCATAAATAATTAAGAAGAAAACAAATCTGGTATTATGTATTCTGAATGTGAGAAAACAACTACAAGCACAATAGTCCTACTTTCATCAACATACCAAGTTTATAGATTTTTCATGAATGGTTAACACTTGTCAATTAATAACATGCTGACATGTTGCATTTTTTTTTAACCCTCTGGAGTCTAAGGGTATTTTCTCGATTTTTAGATGTTTCCTTAAATCACCTTTTACATGTACTTCTCATAACATGGCACCCCATGTGTTATATATCAACATTTTCAGGACAATCTCTGGTCTTGCTATAAATGCAAATTACTCACCTTAGAGCACTGTGTGATGAGAGAAGGAGCTCTAAAGCTTAACATTTGACATCCGATTTTCGGAAAATCTTCAAAACTCTTGTGAAAACACACATTTACTAATTTCATCCAATTGTTTTGGTGTTTTAGATTTGGTTACCAAAGTCTTAGGATCACAAAAGTATTGCAATATTTGAATTACACTGTATATAAATGTGTAATTCATGTCTAAAATGAAAAAAATGTAATTAGAATTTTGAGTAAAATAGGTGTTTATCACTCTACTTTCACCACAGCAGGGACTGAGATACATTAGGACTGAATAGTGACTTCATATTAGATGCCAAGGTTCATGTGATGTGTACAAATACAAATTGAGCATTCAAACTTTTTTTATCAACCAACAATTTATTATAAATATGTTTGTTTCAACCAACTATTTATATACATATAAGAAACTGGAAAATCTCACTGTTTACAATATTGAACATCAGAACTTTCAACCAACTATTCATTATACATGTCAAGACAGTGTCAAGGTCTTTGTCTGTCTTCCAAGACAGTGGGTCTGGCTGCTGTGTAGGTGGGGGTGATGGTGCATGGGCTGCTGTGTAGGTGGGGTGTACAAGTGCTATACGAGACCTCCACGAGACCTCCTTGCTGGCTGGGTTGGCTGTGATGGAGCCTTTGTGCTGAGGTGTATCTTGACCTGGTGGCAGCCGCAGATGGAGGTGGAGGCAGCTGTAGTGATGCTGGTCTGCTGGTCCTTGGTGGTGATGGCTCTGGTGAAGGCCCTTGAGCCACAGTAGATCTTGACCTGGTGGCAGCCGCAGATGGATGTTGTGGCTGCTGGATAAATGCCGCCTGTGGGCCACTAGGCCCAGGCAGGCAGCTGTGAAACCTCTCTGGAAAACAAATTAAAATGTAGGACAATAATTACAACTAATTTCATTGAAATAAAGTTCAAGTAAAATGTTGCTCAAGCACAAACAGTTTGGGAGGTTGGACAGGCAGGTCTCTCTCTCTCTCTCTCTCTCTCTCTCTCTCTCTCTCTCTCTCTCTCTCTCTCTCTCTCTCTCTCTCTCTCCTCTCTCTCTCTCTCGGCTCTCTCTCTCTCTCTCTCTCTCTCTCTCTCTCTCTCTCTCTACTCTCTCTCTCTCTCTCTCTCTCTCTCTCTCGTATTTCCAGTTACTTTACATTCAGTATAAAATCACAGACACACATATACATAGGCTACATCTGATTACAAAGTCTCATCTGTACAGTATGATACAATAATCGATGGCAAAAACATGTCTATAGCCACTGTAAATGTCTCCGTTGTGGGACAAATAAATGATTTCCAGAAAAGTCTTCAGATTCTTTGGAGGTATATATTATGTGCAAATAATACATTTAATGCATTATAAACTGATGTTATTATGGGTTTATAAACTATAGTTTGATAGATATTACGAAAATGATTTGAGGTGTAAAGTATGGGTTGAAAACAGTATTTCCAGTGTCGACGTTTTCATAATAAAACCAATGATCAAATGATTTAATAGTGATATCTGCAGTACTCATCAGCAGTTTATCCTTGTTAATTATACGACATTTATTGATTTAAATTGTGTACAATGCTTTTGTGTTTTTCCCATAGGTTTTTCTCTTTCGAGTGTTCTTGCTTTTCTCTTTGGAAGTCATCACATAACGGCATTGTAATACACGGTTCGGCTGCATTAAATATTACATATCTGCCGTAGATATTTATTTATAGAGCCCTGATCAGTTTGATCCAATTGGTAGATAGGCTATATTTACACCATTGTAGTTTTTAAAGATATTATTTACTGAACTACCTTTCGAACTCCTCATGCAGTTGACTGTTACAGGTCTATACAGGTTCATGGTACAATGCATAAGCTTCACATCGAGAGACTGAAACTGTATTTTCCTTTACCGTTTTGTTTTAATTTCACAATAAAGTTAATAGTCATATTATGTTTGATATTATTATGTTTTATTAACTCCACCACTGTTTTTTTAACCCGCACCGCCTAGTGGTTAAAGCACGTTATTGAATTTTGTTGTTGAATAAGTTTTATTTGATGAAAACATTTAAATATTAAGAGTAGCCTCCATACAAAATGGGGGGAAAGTAGAAGGCATGATAGAAATATAGAATAGAAAATATCAAGAAGATACTGTAGTGATCTCTACAATAAAACAGTTTAGTGCAGGACGTCCAAAGATATTAACAGGAGGATGTGCAAAACAGACAAACTACTAACGCTTTATTTAAACATTAAAGATTACTTTAAGTTAAGGTCTTCTTTTGAATAAGAAAAAAACTTTGGGGTTATCCACAGATAAATATGAAGTCTGACAAAGTACTTAACGTCCAATATATTGCATAGTTTATGTTGGCACTTGACAATCACCTTCCCTGAATTTGACTCAGGTGTAACTAAAGTCTGATTTAAGGGTTGTTTATATTTCACATCATTAATCAGAATCTGCAAAGTAACTAAAATAAATGTAGTGGAGTAAAAATACCAGGTTAACCTCTGAATTGTAGTGGAGTAGAACAAAGTAGTATGCTGCTGTAACAAAAACATTTTCCAACTTGGGATCAATACAGTATATCTTATCTTATCTTAAGATGATCAATGGCTACTGCCATATTTGCAAAATGTGCCTCTGAACCTTGACAAGTGCATGTTTCAGGCTTATCAATGAACAACAGGAGGGGTCACAGACATAAGACCAGCTGTTAAATAAAGCTCTTCTGACCTTAGCTGTCATGTGGGTATATTAAGTCACCCATTTATTAATTATATATTTTAAATGTGATAACACCACTGTGTTTTGTATCCCCTAAACCTCCAGGGTGTACAGTTTAATACTGGCAACTTCTAATTGTGGGAAATACAAAAACGTCTTATAAAGAGACATGCCATAGAACATGTTGCGAAACACACAATAGCCAGCATGTGTAGTTCGGGGGGGGGAAGTCTGCCGGTTCCATTCCATTTCATAGAGCTGTTTGACGCTCAGCGTAACCTTGTCGCACTTCCACTCCAACATCCAATCACAGGGCTAGATGACTAATCATGGGGTTTGTAAAGCAAGGCGGATGTTGCAGTCCCAAACGATAGCTGGGGATTCTGGGTAGTGTCTTCGGAAACTGTAGTGTCTAAACTCCGAAAAAACTATTTGTTTCTCTGAATCGAAGGTTAAAAACACAAAAGCATTGTACACAATTTAAACCAATCAATATTGTGTAATTAACAAGGATAAACAGATGTTTTTTAGTGGATGAGTAATGCAGATATCACTGTGTAATCATTTGACAGTGAGAGGAATATATGCGGTTTTATTATGAAAACTTCGAGACCGGAAAAACTGTTTTCACCCGCGCTAACTTTACATGGAAGCTAAATACACGTTATCCTGGCGAGACCTCAAATCATCTTTGTAATATCTATCAAACTATAGATCCACACATCGACTGGACGTGGATTCTAAGAGTACAATATACACTTCTCGCCAGAAATCGAATCAAAAAGCATTTTAATGGCCAAACTATTCCACAATTTAGGATTTTCCAGAGAGGGTTATTTGTGAATAAACGTCCCTCCGGAGCGTTTGCAATGAACGGGCCAGGAGCATGTTGTTTCTTAGACGACCACTAGTGCACCTCTAGTGGTCGTGTAAGAAACAACATACACTTTAAAACGTGTCTCTGGGTCGTAATAAGGGCATGAACAGTCGGCCTATATGGTCGTTTTTTGTAGGAGGACAGGCTGGAATACCAATGTGTAGTTATTGACTTATGTTGTGAAATCTGTAGTTGTACTTGTGTACTTAAATTACTGTTTTACTACGGAAATACATAGTTTTCACTAAATTCAGTTTTAGTGTTAAGCCATTCTGTGCAAGCCGGAGGTGAAGTAGAGTAAAAGAGGGTTATAAGAATGCAATAAGAATGCAGTTAATGGCTTTGGGGAAAGCTAGAATGAAATTAGTTTGGATCCTGTTGGTCTTTGGAAGTTTATACAGTAGGTAACTTATACGTTTCCTGAAGCCAAACGGAAAAGTGTGAAAGGAAACCTTGTAGACAGCATGATAGGAGGAGTCAGATTTAGTATTTAACTGACGATTTTGGGGTTTTTACTTCAGCTACATTGCAGACCAGCTTGGTGTATTGTGTAGTATTTTAGAACTATACAGTACATTTATTATTTTCAAATTCTGAAGTCTGTCCGAGTTAAATATGTTTAGGTGTATATGTCAGTTAAAAATCTGAAACAATCTGGCCCAGGCGAAGATGTATTCATTCAACATAAACATAGTCAGTGAATAGCTAATTCGTTTGAGTTTTTTTATAGATTTCACTGGTTAATTCCTTTTATCATTAAACAATCAATCAATACATTCATATAATGTATTAACCATAGGGGGAATTTGGTTTTGTGACAGTTTTACCATAAAGAAAATAAATACATATTTATATTGTTACAACCTTCCTCAAGGCGGGCAACAAAGAGGGAGGCCACACGAGTTATATGCATTAGTCATTTTTTTAACACCATTAAAGAACATAACTCTTAAATGGTTGAGGGTGTAAGAAGGAGAGTGATAAGTCATGTCAGCAGTTTGTGGATGTGTGGAAGTATGTCCCGAGCAGTCTAGAAGCTAACAAAGGAAAAGTTAAAAATGTTGATGGAAATGTTGCCCGAGCAGTCCGAATGCCATCAAAGGAAATGTTATAGTCAGATATATCCTGGTGCAACCAAGTTTTTGTAAAGCACCGTCTGACTCCTAACCATTACCCTATTTTCTGTCTGACTCCTAGCTAACGTCGCTAGCTTGTCCTTTATCTGTCAGTGATTTTAGGATGTCCATGATGAGAAGGGGGAGACACCTCATATCTATTATGTTCTCCATAAATCCGGACCCAACTTTCCTCCTTTGGTTTACCCTGCACTACAATCCAGATGTTGCAAGGTTCTTAAGACAGAAACATATCATTTTAATTTATTCAAACAGGTATATAACAAAATGTGGTTAGAGATTATTGCTCAGCCCTTTTTGATCTATATTTGTCCTGCTTTTTATGCTTAGCTAAGCTAACTGGCTGATGGATCCAGGTTCAGTTTTCCCACACAGATGAATATGTTATCGATCGCCTCATCTTAATCTCACAGAAAAAGCCAATGAGCGCACTTCCCAAAGTATGAAACTATTAATTTTTAACATGGTTTTGTCCAGCTGTCTGAATGAGTGACTGACAATAATGGATTAAATAATTGATTGCTGTTTTTGTTGTTAGATCCACCCGTGAATCCATGCTGCATTCCCCCAAGCCATACATCTCTCTCTGTTAGCAAAAACATCTCTACCCCAGTAACAAATAAGGAGCATAAATAAATCATAAACAGCTCAGACGTTACAATCATGATGCAACTGTTGTGTCTGTCTTCTCTCATCCTGACACACACACACGCGCACACGCACACACAGTTATTATTGTGTACAAGACATTTCAGTGGGAGTATAGTGTCAAGTGTTTACAAGCACACTGCACTGTTTTGTCTTTCACACTGTGCTAAGTTCATTTCATCATTAATGCGTTCCATTTTACTAATAAGTGCAAATGAATACAGGAGAGAGCTAAATCCAGTCATTGGTAAAAGTCGGAGGAAGGTAAATGGGGAGGCAAAAAAAAAAACTAGAGCATGAGGGAGCTAAAGCTTTTTGTCAGACTCACACACACGTACGACGCAGAGAGGATCTCAGGAGAAAAGAGACGGCCTTGAACTATATAGTCTGTTTATAGCAATGCCTCCTTTCATATGGGGGCTTGTCCCTGTATATATTGCTCTTGCAATTGTTTCAGTCAACTATGGAGTTATTGCAAGTAAACACACAAATGGATTTGGAATGAAGGTCAATAAAAAGCATAGGCAATGATATAGGGTTATTTGTCACCTATTGTATGCATCTTGACTGTATTATCTGCGGCTTAAGTGAAAGCGTCGGATCAGAAGCGCATTGCTATGGGACCACTTTGCTGACCTTCGCTGCAGGAGAACCTATGCACATTGAGAAAAATATGGATAATAAGGTCATACTGCATGGACTACAATTGCATATGACATAAGATGCAGAGAGCCGAGTGTATATTAATATATTAATGAAGGGGAGGAGTATTGAAGGTGTCAGGACCTGAATATATTCGATATGCCACGCAATCACAAACCAATGCGCCCCACATCTTTGTCATTGGTCTATTTGAAAGTGGGTTATTTGGGCTATGTCTGCACCCTATGTGCTGTTCCTTTGTACTAACTCTCTGTTCCGATCTTCTGTCACGGCCCTGGGGCCAAACGCAGCCGTGATGGACATAAATCCATCTGACAGCTCTGCACACACATTCCCTGAAGCCCTTCCCCAACCCGTTCCCAAAGGCTTTCTTGGGGACGGCTCAAAGCTCTACCTCTTTTTGCCGCTGCTTTTAATTGAACTATTCACATCTTAAACTGCACTGTAACTTTTATCCATGTATTTTTTCTTTTAATGTTTATTTTATTATCTTTTCTTTTTAATGACTGATTTTAAATGCCATTTTCTTCATGTCTTTCTTGCCTTGCCTTGCCTTGGGCAACGTGATGCAGATGTAGGAACACACAGATCGGATTGGCAACACACACAGGACGATTATGTGAATATACACACAGCCGGCAGCTGAGTTGCCGCGGGGACGGTGCCCACGATCTGAACCCAGGACGTAGACACCCCTCAGTGTGGACCCACATGGAGCTTGTTTCTGTGGGTGACAGATAGCTGGGTTGGGTGTGCGAGTCTCCAGGGTGGTTCAGTACCTGCGGCATGTGGGGGGACCTGGGGCAAGGAGACGGGGGGGTTATACACCCAAATACAAAAAAGAGAAAACCAGGCCTCGCAGCGAATATGGGATTTTCTGGGTAAAAGACAAGCAACAAGCTCTGGGTCTGAAAAGTGAACTCAAGGTGAAAGTATCTTAAACCTGTATTATTTCTTATGGCCAGCTGAGGGCAATTCAGCTGTTTGACAAAGTGCTCTAATTGCATAGAAGTCTATGAGAAAATAATCTTATAATTTCACTTGATTTGTTACCTCACTTCCTGAAGCGTTAATGTTCTTAATTGCAGGCTTCAAGTCAACTTAAATTCTGTAATATGCAAATTATGCTAAAATAAACAATACGATACAGTATGCTGTACTGCAGGGCCATGTGTGATAACAGATTTATACCACAGTGTTGTCTAGTTTGTGTGTTTCTGTATTTTAGCCTTTAAACTGTCTATTTCAGTTCACACAAGTTTATTCTAACATTTTGATCACATGAACACGTATTTCTCCAGTGTTCTATTGTACTTTGATTTGCCTTTTGCTGTCATTTCAATTTCCAAAATACAAGATGGTGATGGAAAAAGGAGCATAACTCAAGAAGTAAAAAGAAAAGTAAACAAACCAGTGGATGATGCCACAGTGACTTTGTATTGGGCCCCTCATGGCATGATATCTTATCTCTGGAATCTACTGAAATGAGATTCATATCTGAGCACAAGCTGTTTGCACTCACACCCACTGAAACACATAATTGGAAAATAATATATTCCTTTGTGTTTCGTATTCAGATGAAAGGGATTTTGGATGTGAATGCCTACCTTTTTTATGTTAAGAAATCAATCCTGAGTCCATGTTGCTCTGAGCATCCACACACTGCAGCCTGTGTCACAGCATGAAGGCGGCAATGCACGGGATGCTGATACAAAGGCTAAGGTTGACAGGAAAAGGGGCTGCATGGTAAACGAATAACTAAATGTTTCGCACGGCAACACCGGTGTGTTGTAGTGCCATTAGGACGACCAATTTCTTTGTGGCCCAGGGTTTTGAAGCCTTCTTTTTTGTCATCGTCGTGTTCTTTTATCTTTGCCATCTTGTTTTTTTCCTGTAACCAAAAGTGACACAGTAGGGTGGAGCTAGTGTAAGAAAGATAAAAACAGGACATTTACTTTAAATGGTAACCCCACTATCAACAAAATTAACGTCATGCATTGATCAAGACTTAAACCTGGCAATTATGATGATAAACATATGAGGAAAATGTAAAGTAAAACGAACAACAGGGTCATTTTCTCAGACTTCTATTCAACGGGACTTCTTTTTGCAACAAGTGGAATTCAAAGACCTTTTTTCCCCTTTTCAGACCAAAATGGTTACTGATTAGTTTCAACATTTGTGTATTTCTTTCACACCTATTCCTCTTTCTCTTATTAAAAGGTGAGACCCAAACACGGACTCATTTGAGTTGCCTTTGGCTGGAGAAGAGGTAACGTTTCACTCAACAGAGCACCATTAAAATGTGTTTTCACAGTGATCCTCTGCAGAGGTGTAAGTCTGCCTATAAGACTGCAGCTGCCACCTACAAATAAATGTGAATAGATAAAAAATGTTGTGTATTAAAAAATAGAAATATCTGGTACTAGATACACAATTTTCCTCCAAGTTTAACATATTCTGACTACAACAAGTATGATTTGGTGTTATTCGGATGAACACAAAATAACATTGGCACTCATGCTCATGTTTACCTGTTAAGCCCCAAGCCTGTTTTTCAGGTCTCAGTCTCGAAAATGGCATTCCCAGAACAAATTACTATAACTTCACTTCTAAAAAGGGGTAAATTAATAATCTTTTTTCTCAAAGCAATGATACACCTGTGAGTTGGATGTAGAAGAGTCAGATTCAATATCGATTTTTTTTATTTTAAAGTAAATTCAGATTGAACATAGTAAAACAATTTAAATTATAGTGTCCGTCCAAAAATAAACCATTACTTTAGTGAAAACCACCCTTGAATGATGGGATAGTAGACTAAAAGCTTTAGGAATCCAAACTAAAACATATAATAAGTACCCTGTATCAAGATTGATGCAAAACAAGTGACATTTGACCTTTTTAGAGAGGTTTAGCAACAAAAATAAAACACCTCTGGGGTCATTTGGCTGGACATGGGTATATTTGCCGTTTCTCTGGAACCCATTGGTCGATTTTGATGATTGACATCTCTTTTGAACCGTTAGAGCCAATAGAATCGAAGGGGTATTTCCACATACACACACACGTTACCATTGAGAAATGAGAGCTCTGTGCATGCAGTTTGCTCAAAGCGAAACCTCAAACCACCTATCTTACACTCTGAAAACTAGATTTATTGCTGATGGATTATCAGAAATCATTTCAAAGGGACACAGACACATTGGATTAACCTATGAATTAACCTTCAGCGGCGTTTTTATCGTTTTAATGCCATTGTTGAAGACAACCTTTGATCAGAAGACATATTGCCATTTTGGCTACCTAAGGTGTGATGTCTTTGTTAGCTTCTCATGTCGTGAGTTCGGATCAGTCAGTAATGATACTAATACCTGTCGAATCCGTGCAATCTCAGTTTGCTAATCGATATCTTTTTTGTGCAGATACGATAAGTAATAAGGGTGAGTTCTGTGCTAAGTGTGTTAGCATATTTTCGCTCAGGGCTAATACAGAGCCTTTGTTATTACCCTTATGTTTCGTTTTGCTAAAAATGGTTAATATTGTCTGATAGCTGAGTTTCTTCCCGTTAAGTGGGTATGACACATTAATAGGTTTTTAAATGTTAAGAAGCCCATAGACTCTATTTCTTGCAGATGTTACGATTTTTCCCGGGGGAATGGGGCTTAACAGGGAACGCTAAATAACCCTTGTATTTTTGTGTATTATATGAGGTAAAGCAGAATTCTCGGCACACTAACAGATCCTGTTCCTCAATATCTGACACAACTCACCAAAAAAGTAATCACATTACTGTGTCCACCAATAGTTACAGTGTCAACAACATCTTCATATCCATAGAAATTAGTAGGTCTGAACTCTAGGCTCACAGCAGATGTTATCCCCAGTGAGCACATCAAAGTCCAAGAGGGTGGATATTTGGATTCAGCCCCAATGTGACACCAAACAATTTTTCCAGGAAACTGATCGCTTTTACTGCAGGACAGGTGTCTCCTCACATAGCAGGTGGTCAGCAAAACAAAAATATTGTGAAAAGAAATATAAGGATGACAAACACAGAAAGTTTGACTCCATTTGTATGATGGATACATTCTACTGTTGCTCACATTCGCTGCGATAAATTGGAGAACATGAATCGGGCAGCGTGGTAAATGTGAGTCCTGGCAACCAGTTCATGGTGTTCATTCTCAACAAGATTTTTTTGGTAGACCAATTTCAAAATTATATTCTCTAAAAACTTTATTTAGGGACACAATTTTGGGACCAAAAGCGTTCTGGTTACTGTTTATGGCAGGGGTGGGAAACATTTTTACTCTCAAGGGCCATTTAATGTGTCAACATCCTCCGAGGGCCGTACAAATGATTGACCTCTGCTTAAAAATACTACAATCACAGCCCATTCATTTTGCCTTTCTTTCATGCTTTGCAAAGAAAAAGCAACCTCTTAATCCAGATATCTTGCCATGACTCACGCATGCATTCACGTGCACGGTTGTGGCATGACCACCAAAACAGAAAGATATGGACACAAGATGTGTTCAATTTAGTTTCCTATCCATGTGAACATGATTTAAGTGGGGGGAGAAATATGCCCAAATCAACAAACACTACGAGCCGGCACGCAAGACGCTCCGCTGCTGAAACGTGCCCGGTGGGTTATGACGCTGGAGGAGGTCGGACCAAAACCGCGGCGCAGAAGGACGCGGCAGGGGCAGATCTACCGGGGTGGCAACTGCCACCCTAAAAAATAGCCTTGCCACCCGAGTTGGCATCTTTGTTTTGAAAGAAAAGTTGTGGCTCATCGGACATTTATGAGAGAAAATCTCTAATGTTCGAGTGCAAGTGAATGCAGCACAAGACGCGAGCCTTGTAACCCCTCCCTGGCACAAGCACGGAAATGGGATTGGCGGCGATTTCATTTGAACCGGGTACGGCGCAAAATGAGAAGCATTCGGACTCAAGTAGATGGAAGGAATGAGGTATTTGCGGTCTACAATGACAGAGAAGAGACTGTCAAGTTTGGCTGTACTCAACATTGAATCAAAACGCACTAAAGCTGTTGATCTTAATACGTTTGTGAGGTGTTTTGCTGATCAAAATGGTAATCGCTGCATTCAGCTGTAATAGACATGCCAACTTGATGCTCTGCTCACGGATGACTCGATGAGCATAACAAACTGTTAAGATGATGACCTTGTATGTGTGTATATATGTTTTCTTTGTGGGGGTGTGCCCCCAAAAAACTGTTTTAAGTCCTGAGAAAGTAAAATAAGACGTAAAACTCCACTTTGATTTAACTAGGCCAGTAGGTAAGGACTTTCCACTGGATAATAATTACTCCAGCGATGTATATGTTTTAGATGAATACACGTTTTTTTAACCCTAACTGATGCAGTTAGTCACTTCTTTAATGTTTGTTCTTTCTGTTGTAAAGTCAACTGTTTGCAGTAAAGTCGTGGGGCGCTGAACTGTTCCTTTGTATCTTTTGAATTTTGATACAAGATATAATTACTTTTTTCAATTTCAAATTTGAAGGAGGGTGAGCAAGCAACTTGAGGAACATTCATCATGAACAATCATAACAGTGATTGACAGCTGATAGGAATAATATGTAGGGGTGCTCCGATCGCCAATTTCAGGGCCGATCGCCGGAATCAGTATCGGCCAATACCCGATCCGATCGAGTGGGCGGGGCCTAAATGGAAGATTTAAACATCACTTTAAATCTTCCATTTAAAGTGATGTTTAAAACTCAGTTAATGGGGCTCATTCACTGGAGCTTCCACAAAGAACAATCAACTTAATTATTACATTCAAATGATGTTATTCAAGTTTACATTCACTTTGGATAATAATACGGGAGAAATTAGCGGAAGAGCTCTCTCCCCCTCTCCTGACAACCTGTCAATATCTCATGCAGCTCACTGATCCAGTAACTAATGAGTGACCCGACAGTGAAGAATACATATATTTATAATAACTAGTTTAGCTTGTTCCAGAGGTAGATAAAATAGCTAAGTGTGTTAGGTCTAACTCTTGTGTGTTTCGCTCCGCTTACCGGTCCGGCGGGCGGAGCTGCAGGATTTCTGCTTCACACACGTTGCATACCGCTATTTTACTGTCTTTTTCGGACACCTTAAAATAATGCCAGACCGGTGAAGCCATTTTGGCGAGCTTGTTTTGCCGCACACAGAGAAAAGTGTTGTGTATTTTACATCATGCGATCGGCATGTTTAGAGAGCACCGATCTATCGGTAGAGAGTGAGTATCGGCCGATCTCGATCGGTGTCCGATCGATCGGAGCATCCCTAATAATATGATTGTTAATAGTATCATATTCATTCATCGATGAGACAGTTAATTAATGTACTTATTGCAGCAGTCTTCATATATTTGGTACCCCTGCTGGTCTAAGAGTGAAACAAACTCATTCAGTTATTGTTCAGTTAAAATGCATTAAATTATGTCTGCCACCTTATATATGTATATGTAAGGCTTTACTGATGTGCCACAATAATGTTCCATGTTATTGAGTTAAAATATTAATATTGTGGCTTTCCAAGTTAACATTGATTGATATGACTGTGATTAAATCAGCATATACTTCTGCCAGGGGATGCCACCCCTCAATCTCCTGCCACCCTCTTGCCACCCCATGAATATTTGTCTAGATCCGCCCCTGGGACCCTGTGGAATCAAGTGGTTAGACGAGACATATACGACGCTAGGACACGTTAGGCTCGTGTTGTGTTCAAGGACCCTGACCTTGGCCAGGAAAAACAGGTACTCGCTTGTTTAATTGTTTTGCGGTCCAGATTTCTTTAATTTTTTTCTTTTTTGCGTGTGTTTATAAATGACCTCGAGGGCCGTACCAAATGGTCTCACGGGCCGTATACGGCCCGGGGCTTCCCCACCCCTGGTTTATGGTCTAAATCAGGGGTGCCAAATAGGTTGATCACAATTGACCGGTAGATCGCCAAGGCAGTGCGGTTAGATCAGAGCAGATTCAGACCTCTCCGATCATATTGTCCGGAATGTTTTGTTTGCCATAAACCCAATCTAAAGTCTATTCAAAATAGGCAAAATAGACGAGTCAGCCAAAAGAGCGCACCAGGTCGACGCTACGGGATTATATTTTAATTCAGGTGCTGTACTAATGCCGACTTTTTGCATGCTCAAATCCACTGTTGTTGATGTTCAGGTGCCAAGAGTAACAGAAAGAAGTTTCCAATTTCTTTCTGCACAGAGACAGAACACACATCTCAACAAAGACAGATGCAGCATGATACATGCCCGGCGCCGTGGGAGGGCCAGGCCCTCCCATTTGACATTCCTGCCCTCCCCCAATAAACACGTTTTTAAAAATTATTTATAACATTTAATTTTTTTTAAAAACATTTTTATTTTTAAATTATAAATAAACTGAACTTTTATGCTACGATGTATGTGATGTCAGATAGTAACTACAAAAAAAATCGCAGGCTACGTCAAATAAATTCATGTGTCTGTTGTGATTTGTGATTCGTCCACATTTAGACCAATCACAGCGTCAAACTCTGCCGCCAATTCTGGATTTGTTTATTGTTTATTGTGCATTCTGTAGACTCCCATTTCTGTTGGAATTACAAAATGGAAATCAGAAATTGGCTTAAAAGATTTAAGAATGTATTCAAACGAAATAGCGATGAAATAACTGCAGCCGATGGTGCTGCTGGCGACCCTGCACCTGCCGTTGCAGCAGCACGCCTTAATCTCACAAGCTTGACCTCGGCAAACCCCGGGGCTGAGTTAGCGAGCCCAATCCTTGACTCATCAAGGCGGCCGCCACCAACGCTGTCCTCCGAGGCACAGCTCCTTGTGCCCCTACCATCACCACCTGCGTTGCCACACCCGCCAGCAGCAGCAGCGGCAGCATCCTCCTCCTCCTGCTCCGTGCCGGTGCCTCCACTACAGACGCTACCTCGCAGCACATCAACAGGTACTATTGGGCCAGCAACCGCTCAAAGACCAACAGCCCCAGATGATCTTGGGGTTAATAAACCCAGCCAGGTGAAACTGGATCGTTATCCAGAGAGATTGTTTTCAGGGAAGAAGCGCACTTTTGCCGCTGCATGACAACAGACCATGGCTTGAATATTCTTTAAAAGCAGACGCAGCCTATTGTTTCCCCTGTAGACAGTTTAAAGTGAAAAGGCCTACGTCTTCATCTGATGCGGCTTTTACTGTCAAAGGTTTTTGCGACTGGAAACACGCATTACAGACTGATAAAGGACTGCTAAGGCATGCCGCATCAAAAGAACACATTTCATGTGAGAGTTTGTGGAGAGAGAGACTGATACGCGAGGAAACAAATAAGGAAATTAGTACTTTGGTGCACACAGATCAGCTGGCACGGAACCGTTATTACGTGTCAGCTGTCGTTGATATGATAGCTTTTTTAGCTGTCAACCAACTCCCTCTCAGAGGTGACCACGATGCACTCCACAGCATGTCCGAGTCAGGCAGTGGGCTCTTCCTATCGCTGTTTGAGTATACGCTGCACAAAGATGCAGAGTTGGCTAAAATAATGGAAAGCATTCCCCACACAGCAACATACACCTCTCACGACATGCAAAATGCCATAATAGAAATAATGAGCACCTTAGTGAGTGAGCATATTGTCGAAGAGATGGGGGATGCAGTGTATTGTGCAGTGCAGTGCAGTGTACAGGAAGCTGCCATCCTTAACCAGTGTGCCTTGCTCGTGATTTAACAGTGGCTGTGCTGCCACGCACACAGTGTTTCAAAAGTGGTTTCTATTTTGCCCTTTATTTGTGTATGTATTTGCGATAAGTGTGCGTCTTTACGCAATGCTGTTGGCCTCGCTGTTTGATATATATTGTGCCGCAGGCACGCAGCACGTGACGGTTTTGTGGGCCCTCCCATGAAAATCATAGGCCCTCCCTTTAGATTTGTTCTGGCGCCGGGTCTGGCATGATATAACACCAGGAAATTACTGTTATAACGATACGGTAAGGAGATTGTTTTGTTGAAAAAGTTTGAATATATTGAAGAGTATTTTATGAATATTTACTGTTTATCGTCTCTCGTACATGTTCACATTATACAACAGCGATTTAGCAACCACACATAAGTTGTAAAGCTGCTCTGATGTGCCCAGTGCCCTGTACTACAAAGCTAGTTCAACATACCCTGGATATCTTTGAGTTATCTGGCTTCATTTCATTTCATTTCAAACCTTTATTTAACCAGATTGGTCCCATTGAGATCATAGATCTCTTTTTCAAGGGAGACCTGCAGCATATAGGTTCCACATAACTAGGCTTAACTAACCCTAACACACGAGATATCGCTAAGCGGTCCGACGACGCTGGTTATCAACTCGGTAAATCAACCCAGGGTTTCTCTGTCTGGCTGAGAGCGCGTTCACGACATTTGACAAATCACAAACATGGAGAAGCGTAATAACAGCGCAGCGTCATACTTCCTGAATGAAAAGTAAACTATCACGTTAGACAAATATGAAGAAGTTTAAA
Source organism: Pseudochaenichthys georgianus (assembly GCF_902827115.2). Classification (NCBI taxonomy): domain Eukaryota; kingdom Metazoa; phylum Chordata; class Actinopteri; order Perciformes; family Channichthyidae; genus Pseudochaenichthys; species Pseudochaenichthys georgianus. Next base: position 11,828,420 of record NC_047503.1, on the reverse strand, counting down.
CATCCTTGACTCAAACAGATCAACGAGGATAAAAGCCACATAGCTGCAGCTGCAAGGTGAATACAGAACAGCTTATTTTTAAATAATACTTCGGCATACAGTAGGCCTATGTGAGTGTTGCACATGTTAAGGCCTATAGAATATTGAAAAAAAAAAAGCTTTAATCAAGCAGAAGAATAGAAAAATACGGCAGTGGAGTCAGGAAGTTGGCTGGCACTGAGACGTCAGGGTCAGGAGGCAAACATCCAAACAATAAATCCAAAAGACGAGGAGAGCAGTGAGACACACCGGAGGGTCGAAACACTAAGGAATTATCTGGCAGGGAAGTAGCATGAGGACCGGGCTTTTATATCTACAGGTGAAGAGGTGAGTGGAAACAGGTGTGCCTCGTCTGTTACTGGGAGGAGCCAGCCAACTCCCTGTCACACACCAGCCGTGCAGAGGAAAACAGAGAAGGGAGGGGTGAGACAGGAAAAAGCACAAAAAAGCACACAACAAAAACAAAACTAAACAGAATCATAACAGCACATATAAGGCTCGCGAAGTTGACACAGATAGGGAAATATATGATATGATGTAATATGAATGATAGGTGCGACACGTCGGCGTCTTTCCTGCATACGGTAGTTTAAACTGTATTTCCTTTATCCTGTAATATGACTTGATAGCTTTAACGGAGCGTCCACACTACAGCTTCAAAAATAGCTTGGAGCTGGGCGTGTCTGGAGCTTGGGGATTTTATTCAAGCAACACGACCAAAAACCAATCACATGAATCTCCCGCCCCCGACATACAAAGCAAAGATCCCCGGGGATGTTATGCGAGCAATATATATATATAAACTCCCCAAACAGGCGAAAACCTACCAGTTTCCCCCACTGTCTCTGCCACCTCCCTCCATGCCTGGTTCCTCCGGTTTGTATCCCGGTAGGTGAAGAGGGTCTGGTCATACAAAACCGGGTGATTTGCTACGGCGATAGTTAGTTTCTCCTCCGACTTTTTTTGAAATATAGAAATGAACGGCGGGATATCTCTCCCAGCTTAGACGCGGTTTGATTGGCTACGGCTTCAGCTGTCAGATTTTGGGAAACGGGATTTGATTGGCTGGCGCTGGCTACTCCGGCGTCAGAAGTTGAACATTGTTCAACTTCTGTCTCCGGAGACGCCTGAGACGGACCGCTCTGCTACCCACAATTCAGTTCGGCGAAAAAGCGCGGCTACGTGACGTCACCCCATTGAAAGTGAATGGGCAGATTGGAGCTTTCGACGCTGTAGACGCTGTAGTGTAGACGAACCGTAAACTCCGCACACTGAGCTCTGATTGGTCAGAACTGCAGGCGGTGCTTTCCCTGAGTTGATCTTTCACAAACCTGCTCCGGAGCAGGTTTGGTGTTCAGCATAAGTTACCATGGAGATCTACCCCGGTAAGAAGTGAACCAGCGTCGTGGGACCGGAAACCCAGAGTTAACCCTGAAGTTACCTCGCTAAGCAAAAATCCGGCTTCGTATTACAGGCCACTGGTGACCGGACGTTTAATTACTTTGCTGTTGTGCCAATTCTGTCCGGAGAGAGTTTATTGACAGCTGTTAAATATCCATTTAAACGAGCCAAAGCAGCGCACTACAGCTGCGCTTGTGTACAAATAGCACTGACAGCGCTCCGTGGTTATGCAGGCTTAAATTGCTCAGTAATACTTTTTATAAAATATACATCAGATCTACATGCCTTGATGATGTCTCCGGACAATGCACCCCTGGCTGATTCTATTTAGAGCAAGTCATCAGATTAAGGTATAGTGACCAAATGTATTAAATTGTGTTGTGCCATAAGGGTTCATGCAGTGATGCAAGGTACGCCAACATATATTGTATATGCATATATTTAGGTTATTTGAATACAGGTAGACCATTTTGACCTGGTCATTTTAAAAGTAGCTCAAAAGCCGAAAAAGTGTGGGCACCCCTGGTCTAAGTAGTATTGACTTTGCATACATAAAAGGTGTATTGGTTGCACACAGGTATATGCTCATTGTAAATAGGCTTATTGCACTGACAAAAACACAATCTCCTAACCCATCTGGATTTGTATTTGAAACTGGCTAAACAATCCAGTCATGTATGTCCTTTCCCGACTCCATCTCCATTTTCATGCTGTTATCAATGATGGAACAATTATTTTTGTCCTGAATATCCATTAGCTTCACCGGAACACAAGCAATATGCCACCGGTCCCCAAAGGATTGTATTCAGATCAATACCTGATTGGTTCTGAAAAAGCTAGGGTTAGGGGTTCTGTTTTTTCTTTACTTAACGGAATAATCAGGTTTGTTTATGATTTCAAAAACAAAGATTATGCTACTGAGCATGAGCACAGACCTACAGTGAACAGTTTTTCTAATGGTTGTAAAATAATCCAAAAAGTTCTGAAACACTATGCCTTGCCATATTAAGCCAACTTAAAAAAAGGGAGAGGTTTTTGCTTCAAAAACTTGGAGCCGTAAATTCTAGTTTGTTAATTGGAATTCAACCTGATTAGTTTAAATTTCAAGTGCCCATACAGTAGATTCAATGGAGCTGGGATAACACAAATAAAGAGATTCATTAATGTGCAGAAAAAAACATCTCTTTCAATTTATTCCTTGAGAAAATAAATGCATTTAAAAGCGTGTAAGTTAGACTTCTGGAGAGTCGGATACATCCATAACAAGCATGCACGTGGGTGAACACTAGACAAACAAAAGGTCTACCAAGTGTTTGTGCCTTCACTGAGCATTTGGGCAAACAAATGGGTTTGACACATAAAGCACAGTATGCTCATGAAGAATGCATAAGCCCCGCAGCCAGGCTTAAAACAAACAGTCAACATGTCTGAGACAGGCCTAATACATCTCAAAACATGCACATACAAACCAAAGCCAAACTTTGACAGGTGTAATTCATCCCTGTGGAGTGGACAGGTAAGGCCATATACATCTAAAGGGGAAAACAAACAGACACACATGTGAGCACAAACACACACAATGGCAACACCACTGTAAACACTGCATCCATAAAACAATGTTTCTGCTGACAACACAAAATCATTCTCTGCCTGCACCTCTCTCCCCTCCCTCTCTTTGCCTCCAATCTCTTTTTTTCTCCCCCCTCCCTCTCCCCTTAGTCCCTTTGTCTCTCTCACTTGGCGAGGATAGAGAAAGCTAAGCAGCAGGTGATCCAGGGACAAATTATTGCATATGTGTCCATCTTTTCTACAGCTGCATGTTGGTGTAGAGACAATAGAATATACGAAGGGGGGGGAAGGATATCCCACTTGTTAGCCGATTAACAAAGACTGCATTTTGGTTATTTTCCTTACTCCCAGTCTATATCACCTTATAGCAAAGAGAGTACAGAAGAAGAGGATTTTTTAAGTTGAATATGTTAGTCTAGCCTGCCTGCCTCATTGATCATGTAATCTGACTGAGGTCAATGCAAGTTATATTCTATGGCTCCGACCATGGCTCTGAAATATCAGTAAAAGGAGTGTGTCCATATCTCTGGCAAAAAAAAGTGCTCCCGCAGCCCGCGTCTCTATGACAACATATCTCCAATCTAACTGCCCTTGTATGATGGACTATAACCGGCTCTTTGCCCCTTAGTATTTATTTGGGGCTGCAACCTGTTAGTTTGACATCGTTTTTTCTCCATAAGCACCAACTGGACGATTGCCTGAGTTGCTGTGAGCACCAGTTGCTTTCTTTAAACACTAGGAGTATCCGCACAAGAAAAGTCGGGAATCCCTCTTGAATAGACTTTTTTTATATTGCATGCTTATATCGTCAAGTACTCAGTGCTGATTGCAGGAACAATGCAAATTATTTTGCTCAGATATATGGCCATCTAGCCAGATTGTGCTTTTTATTTATAAATCCAAGGCGCTGAAGGAGATGGATTTATAATTTGCGTCCTTTCTGTGAAATTCAACTTAAGAATGTGTAAAAGACCTATAGAGTGGTGCAGGAAGTTTATTAAACCCAGAAATAAGTTTGCATTTTACGACTTCCAGTTCCCTCGTCTCAACCGGGTTTCTTGTTTGATGCCTAAAGTAAGATCTGTAGACTATACACACTAACACAAGCCCAATGTGTAAAGACATCGGAAGTTTTAATAAAGACAAATTACTAAACGTAGCTTAGCGGTGGTGATGCGCAGATATGTAACCTTGGTGTATTTTGTTCATAGTCTAAAGTTCCCTTTTTACTTCCCCAGATTGCATTTTCGCTTCAAAAATCATAAAGCGGTGTTAATGAGGCTTAACAAAAATGTGTACGCGTCATAATCATATGTTTTTAATATTCTGAAATCCAATGGAAAAATCCCATTGCTTATTGTTGAGGAACCTCTTGCGATGCTAACTTCAAGGAACGTCCTACCAAAGTACGTCATCCCTGCACCAATCTATTATTAACAGGCCCTACATATATATCTGTGAGTTGTGTGTGTCGGTGGTCTGGCTGAGACCAAGCGGTAAGTGATGCTGACAGAAAACATCCCATCAGAGCGGAGGGTCGCAGGAATACAGCCCGGTTGTCTTTTTCATCTCCCCACACCCTTGCTCGCTTCTCCCCTAAATTCCATCAGTATGACTGAGTGAAGAAGAAATCAGGGGCAGTGTGTGAGTCCAGATAAAGACAGACAAAGTGATATAGATACAGACGGACGTTTAAAGGGAAGACAGATAGAAGCGCACATCTCTCTTGCCCGCTTCATCCATCTCTGTCCGATCCTGTCTGCGTCTCCGCACTCCAACATGTTCCTTACATCTCATGCTTCTCATCTGCTGTCGCTCTGCCTTAACCCAGCGGTTTTAGTGACAAAATCTATCTCTAGCTTTTATGAAGTGCACGCATGTTTTTACATCTATTTAAGTGAATGAAGCATGCTGTGTTAGTGATCATGCAATCTGAGTGAGACGCCTGAGGAAATCCAACCTGTGGGTGCGGAGAGCCATTAGGTAAATCAAGATAAGTGAGGCATGGCAGGTTGGCTGATATGCAGCTGAATAACATTAACTTACCAAAACACAAGGAATCACATTAGGTGTCCATATTATTAACGGATGGGGACTGGCATTATTCTGAATTTGTCCTGCTGTCATAAAGACACATTAAAAAGCCAAAACTGAAAACGTGATAGTTTGAATATGTTTTTCCTCTGTTTGGTGACCCCAATTGAGAGAAATACCACCTCGTACAACGTGCTATGGCAATACTGTGTTTTTGATCTGTTAATGTCAATAAAGCTGCATTTTTATAAAAATGTTCGGTCATAAAACTTTATTTTCTTAATATGCATTAGACACAAGACATTGACAATACACTTTGGGGGGTCAACTATAGAGATATAATTAAGCTGGGGATAATATTTTTGAAGTGCCGTACTACTACGTATGAAGCACTCATCACCAAGGACATTTCTTGTTATTCAAAAAAAGTTATTAAAAAGGAAACTGTATTTTCCTTGGCACTGATATTAAAGGTGGGCTATGTAATTTTGGAGAAACCAGCTCAAGTGCGCTAGAATTTGAAAATACACAACCGGGAAAAATCTGCCACTTCCTTACAGAGCCCCTCCTCCAACACACACGAACGCGCACATGACCAATGAGGGCACGAGATACATTTGTGCACAGATGGAAGGCTGACAGGCAGGTAGGCCATCCAGTTACTTTAGCCGGGCCGGCTCAAATGATTGGTCGTGCTTTTTACAGTACTACGGCTTCCACAGATCACATTTTTGTATGGATTTTTTGTCAAAGCACTGAAGATATTCATTGCTATTGGGATGTTAAGAGCATTCCATGGAATATAACAAAAAGTGTTTCTGAAATAAATGACATACCCGACCTTTAATAGTTAAATCTCACTAAAAAAGCATGACATTGTGATTTTCTTGGGTATTATTTTCAGCAGTTTAATAAAACACCATTGTTTATACACAACCATAATAGCTTGTTCATTTGCTTTTTAAATGAATAGTTTTTGTAGGTGCACTTGTTTGTATCGCAAAGATTACAGAAAAAACAGTTGTTTTTGTTGGAAATGGTCAGCTTGGGGAAATGTTGGGCCCTTCTAGATTGTTCTAATTGTTGCCAGTTCCATCTTTATATTGATATATATTACAGATATGACAGTTGTATCAATATTCTCATATAGCTCTCCACAAGAAAGTGACTTGGTATATTCTGCAAGTTCCTTGAACATGGAGCTCTATTGCTAAAATGAACAAGCAAAAACAGGTAAGACATGCAATCGTTTTAAGGATAATTTCATTGTTGAATAACCGAGAGCAAGACAATGTAGAACATATGCTGTATGTGTGATGTGTATGCTCCACAGGAAACACTTGAGATATAAGTTCTTCTCAGATATGTCCAATATGTATTGTCCTATGTTTAAGTTTAGCAGTGGTAAGACATTGCGTGGAGATGTATTGGCTCATCACAATAAAATAACTTGGCTCTTACTTTTGGTAGTTGGCAACGATTTCCCCCCACGCCAAGTTTGTGCTCACGATGTTCAGAGCTCGAGGCAACATGTTACGCCCAACTGACCTCCCAATGACTGCTCTGCACTTTGTGTTCAAACCGTGCACTCTTTGGAGTTTTCCATTGTTTCCAAAAGGAAATATAAAAATTATTCTTTCGATCATTGCAGATAAATTCACTGCAACGTGATTTCGCCAATCAATCTTTTATAATCTGCACCGTAAGTAATTGTAGCCAAGTGTAGCTAATTGTCCTCAAAGTCTGCCTCAGACGCCATCTGTGTGTCCTGAAAAAAGCAGAGACCGAAACAAAATCAGAATTGAGGAAAATGGAGCAGTAGGGGACATGGATGGCAAAAAAGGGAGAACAGCATGAAAAGGTGGTAAACAATTTCATGCAAATAAAGGGTGAACAATAGGTGAGCTTTCAGTCTCTCCCTCCCTCTGTCACCTCTCTTTCCCTCTCAGAGCCAGGGCAGAGCTTTCCGACAGGGATAAAGCAAAGGGAGAGGGCTCGGGTTTTTTTGCCGACTATTGAATGCTCTTTGAAGCATTCCCAAAAGGTTGATCCTATTCAGAGAAAGGTTTCCCATTTCTCTGATGCTCTTCAATAATTCATCGTCCTTTTTATGGTTTGGTCTCAGCGTTGGAAGGATTACCTAAACCTGGCTGCATATGAATAATATCATTGTGATTTTCTCCATCCAGAGCACTGCATCCACGGTGCAGTGGGTATTGGAGATACAAAAACCAAAAAAAAACAGAACTTATGCATCAAGTCAACAACAGAAAGAGTTAGTGCTTCCTCCCCGGAGGGCATGAGACAGAGAGAAATGGAAACGTCAGGCATCAAATGCATAACAAATTGAGTTATGTGCTTCTGTGGTTTTCAAGCCCAGTGAATTGCATTTGATCTCCTTCATAGGTCAAATGATTTTGTTTGTGCAAGTGCTCAAAAGAAAATGTGATCGTGCATTTGTATGCCTGGCATGACCCTGTTTTTACACGCATGTACCAGCATTGCATCTATATTAAACAATCCCTTCAGGTAGTTTGTGTTGTAAATCAGACCTTGGCACCCACTCACGGTAATGCAGTCTAGATAATGTATGCAAGTGAGTGATTGTACTGCAGAGTACTTAAAGCAACTTCGTTCAATTCCAGGTGAAAATGGCATGACACTGTTACATTTACTGCCTGCATCTACTGTGCTAATAAAGGAGGATAACATGGCGAGATGTTGAGAAAGTCTCATAATGAACATAGCTAACCCCCCGGGATTCAGGATTAAACCATTACCAAGAAGCAAAACAGAGAGCAAGGGGTCAATAAATGAAAGTGTATTCCCTGTGTACAAGATAAGAACATAACCACCACCCACACATGTACTAACTGCTCACCCACGCTCATTAACAAGCTCAAGGGGCAATATATAGGTCATTCAAACATGACCAAAAACAACTGATATGAAAACATGTTGTTTTTTATGAGATTCAATTATGTTAATTGAGGACAAAGTTGCTTTCTTAGCCTATGGATTTGTTTTCCCAACCAGTAATGTAAAGAAAAACAAACATTGTATAGGTAAGGTGGGCCAGATTCAACCACATTTACGCCATTAAAAGTATAAAATAAAATATGTTATTAAGGTTAGGGTTCTTATTTGATGATGACAGAAGGGAAACATTTGTCCAAAAACCTAAGGCCGTAGAATGAGATTCACATCATCTTTCTTGGTTATGAATTTTACTTATTAGGGCTTTGATCTGACACAACTTATTTTAGCTTCCAGGGTTAGCTTTTATGTATTTGTTTTCAATGAGCGTCAACCGTTTTTGCTTGCTTTTGCAAAGCTGAGAACCTTGTTTAATCTGCTCTCCCAACGTTCAGGGAGCTCCATGCAAGTCAATGGGACGCCCTGCCCATTGAAAACTGACTCTCAAGGGGTACCCTGTCCGTAATAGAGTGACGGGGAGGGGCCCTGACCGACCGTCAACTTGTGACGGGTTGGGAGTGAGAACGTGTTGCCTGGCGAGACCTCAAATCATCTTCGTAATATCTATCAAACTATTGATCCTCCACTGCACGTGGATTCTAAAAGTACAATATACACTTATCGCTAGAAATCTAATCAAAAAGCATTTTAATGGCCAAACTATTCTACAATTTAGGATTTTCCAGAGAGGGCTATTTGTGAATGTACGACCCTCCGGAGCGTTTGCAATTGCCGCAAATTGTTGTTTCTTACACGACCACTAGAGGTGCTAAACTTTTAAAACGTGACTATAGGTCGTAATAAGCTGCTGAACAATCGACCTATTTGGTCATATGAGTTGGAGGACGTGTTGATCTAGACCTGACATTTTCAACCAAAAGAAAAAGGCATTCCGATGTACCTTGCATTTTCAGGTTTAGTTTTTTGGTTAATGCCTGCACAATGTCTTCCAGAAACACATTTCAGAGCTTCTTCCCTTCACATGAATGCATCATATTTAAGTCATTAAAAGGTTTTCGCAAACTCTGGTGGGCTTAGGCTCAACACGAAAGCGACTTTATTTCTTTATAACTCCATACCAGAACACACAAGACACAAGATATGACATGCTGGTTCATTTACAATATAATTAGGGTTTAGGATGGGAAAAACCAACATAACAAACATAGGAAAGTTTAATAGGGATGGCAAGGCTGAGACCAGTAAATGACTTGTGGGAGAATGGATGTGCTTATAATGATATAAATAGTTTAAAAAAAATCCTATTTTCAAAACTTTCAGTCCTTTTTCTAGTTTGCTTCCACTGTTCTTACTTTTTTCTAATAGCTTTTTTTGCAGCACTGTTTACAGACTTCTCGCCAGAGGAAACTAATTGGACAGGAATCTGCACTCCCAAGAGTAGCCTCTGTTATTTTGTAGTATTTTACAATTACGGTTTAATGTCATTAAATATTCATTAAATCTTTAATGACAATATCAGGCAGAACTAATAAATTGACAATTGTCCCGCTAATGCTGTACTCCACAACTGAGTGCCTAGTTTATATTTTTAAAATCATTGGATATGTATACAATGTGCTAAGACTAACTTAGCATGAGCCTCGTTTAAAACAGTCTTTCACAAAAAGTGATCCATCCAGTCACTGTCATTGCTTCTCATTTCAAATGTTTCTAGTGAATGAAACATGAGCCGTTACCAGTGAGGTATTTCAGCTAAAACAGGATGTTAAGTTGCCATTTCATAACATTATTTTTAGCAATGAAATTAAGCAACAAAGCAAACAGCCATTCTTTCATGTTTTTTAGCTAGCTAAAGCAATGCATGCCAGACTTTTAACGCCCCAGCAATGGTGTCCAGCTCTTCCAGAAAAACCCTGAGGCCAGACAAAGTATAATCTAGGTCTAGGCTTATGACCATTTTGAGGTGCGGGGAAACGGGAGGAATGAACAGATTCTAAAACCAGCCCAGCTTGCCTCTTTACGACACTCAGTGTAAGTCTCAGCAAAACACACTAGTCAGGTGCAATTGGGCTCATTCAAATCAAAATATGCTCAGTAATAAACCCTTAATGCCAAGTGATAAATCATTAACACACATCAACAAAAGCTTGTCCTCAAACTAAATATGTTGAAATGATAGATTTGTGCTCTTTGTTGGACATTTTCTTTGTGATGATGCAAACAAATGATTAAGAAGTCTCTCTTTATACTGCTCCGTATAGACTCAGCCAAATCAGTTTGTCTGTGTTAAATCAGAATACGCTCCTTTCAAAATCATTTTTGATTTTGATTTTGATTTGACAAACTGTCAAAACCAGACATATTAAACATAATTGTGTTTTTTTTCTGGACAACTTCTTTTACCGTTGAAGAAACATAATGTCAATGATGACGCAAAACAATGATTAATAAGCACCTCTTCTTTCTGCATCAACTATTAAGAGTCATGAACAAGACCGATACTGAAGCATAGCCTGAGAGATGTGCTACAGTATCAGCAGACTGATGTCATCTCGCCAGCCAATCACCAGCAGAATACTCCAGCCAAGAAACCAATCACCTGCCAGTTTAATCAGGTTCCTCTCTGCACGCACACACCTGATACACATAAGTCAATAATTGCTCTCACACAATCAGACCCAGCACGTGCAGTGATTCTTCAAATGAGTCCACATTTAAATCTGCATTACATTTTACGGTCTACAGTCCAGTAACTTTGACATAAATCCAGTAATGCATGTTCACTGCAAAATTATTTTCATACACTGAATTTAAATTTAAAAAAGTCGCCCAACTTTTGGGTTGATAGGTAGCAGCAGGCGCATTTTCCGCACTAAATTATACCCTCATTTGCATAACAAATATGACTAGATTTCTCCAACTGTCCTATCTGCCACCACTGCGTATCTGTACTTCAAGTCCCAGAGCTGAGTGTGTGTGCATGTGTGTGTGTGTGTGTGTGTGTGTGTGTGTGTGTGTGTGTGTGTGTGTGTGTGTGTGTGTGTGTGTGTGTGTGTGTGTGTGTGTGTGTGTGTGTGTGTGTGTGTGTGTGTGTGTGTGTGTGTGTGTGTGTGTGTGTGTGTGTGCGTGTGTGCATGTGTGTGTGAGGTTGGCAGGCTGTATGATGGCCTGTACAATCCTGCCCTAGTGTCAACTTCAGTGACGCTGTGATAAACTGCACTGCGCCAAGACTTGTCATCCCATCCACAAGAAGCTTGACAGGCCAGTGTGCCATCAGAAAAAGCCACAGTGTTGGTGTCAATGAGTCAGTGTTCTTATGACTCAGTACTTGCAAGAAGGTTTAAGGGTTTAAGACATTTTTGCAAAGTGAGGGTATGCTCCACTGCTTCGGATTACAACTTTAGGGTTAAAGATATTTTACAACACTTGACTTGTCATTTGTAAATGATTTGCATGGCACCTTCCGGCTAACAGTAAAATCCCATAAAAGTCAACTGCGGTTTACATCATAAATATATACAAGCGGTGAAGTGAGGGGAAATATATGTATTCTCCACAGAGGAATTAACATAAAGGATGTTTGCAGCTGTTTATTACATAAGAAACACTGTCAAAAACCAACTATGGCATCCTGGACTCCTAAAAATGATGTTCCCATAAAACCAACCTGCATTGTCAATTATGTTTCGAGGGATACATATTTTCTCCTGTACTATGTTTGGTGTTAACATGTCAAAAATACATTCTGAGTTGGTGTGAATATAAGAGTCAAATACATTCTAGAGGAGGACATATTCTGTTAATTTGCAGGTTCAGATGTGTAGTTTATGCCTCTACTGTGGCATATACATGCTTTAATGTTCAAAAAGGTATTTATTTTTGCAGCACCTCTTTTCACCCTCTGTCTGAAACCAAAGCCCATTCGGCTCTGATTGGTTAGCTGGCTGGCTCTCTTGCAATCGGTCAACCGCCATAAGATGACCCACCCCTTAGCAAATCACCTACAATATGTAGGAGCACTTGCCAATAGAAGGGCAAGAGTCCAATAGTGATGTCATTATGTGACACAAGTAAACAAATTAGTCCAATGGAGGCGTTTAAGGCAGAGGGTTATGTGAGGGAGAGAAACTCCCTCTGGCTTGAACTTTGGGAATGAAGCATTTGTATACCATGTAGAAAAACCTATACAATACACTACAGGAAAGGGGAAACCCCAAAAAGAATAATAGGGCCTCTTTAACAAAAACATAACAGACAATCACTCGGGAGATCCTTGTTAATGTCAAACAAAAGTAAATGATAACTTCAAATCTATGCTTGATGTTAACTCATGTAGCATAACGTCCTAAACTTACAACACATAATTTACGTTCTTAAATCACATCATGTACGAAAAAATGTACATCATGTACACCAGTGGTGAACCGTCAGGGCCTTCAAGGTATTCAGAGAACACTCAGATAAAACAAAACAAAAAAATATAATTAATTATATGAATATAATTTAATAAAATGTAAGTAAAATTAATAAATGAGAATTGTATCTGTGTTTTTCTGTAATATTACAGTGTTACATTGATTTGTTTGTCTTTCTCGGTCCATGCAATACGCATTTGAGTGGTTTTGTGTTAGAAAAGAAAGCAACCAATCAGATCTTGTTCTGGGTCTCTGGGTAGAATATCCTTCAACCAAGGTATTCTATATCCTTGATAAAATGCCCTGGCCGTTGAATGAGAGCATACGTTTGGATTGACAGTTTGATCAATTGATATATTAATTTGTAGCCAATAGGCGTATTCTTTCAGATTTTCCCACAGTTCCAGAATACTCTAGAAGGCCCGTTAGTTCACTGGCTCGAGACAGTGGCCGTTTCTCAATGTCGAGTAAACCTGCTGCAGAGCCACTATTTCAAGTATTCTACGTCATCGAGTGGCGCCGAAGGACTGTTTAAATGTATGTTAAATGCCCAGCTTTCGGCGCCGCTCAATGACGTAGTATACTTGAAATAGTGGCTCTGCAGCAGGTATACTCGACATTGAGAAACGGCCAGAGGATCAAGCATAAGTACTACGTAACAAGTAATTTGCAGTTTTATTGTTTTTAACGTTGAAATGGCAACAGCTGAAGATGCAACCCAGTCTCACGGCATTTCGTGTTCACCAACACGATTTTTAATCTATTGATTCGTGTTCACCATCACGATTTGCCCCTTTTTTTCGTGTTGTACAGCACGATTTTAAAAGCAATGTATTTCTACTGGTAACGTGTTTCGTGCCTGCAGGCTGCAGCACGTCTGTTTCTCCGGTCAGGTCGTGGAAGACCGGAAGCTGTGTGGTTCATCAAGCCACAATTATTGCTTTTATTTTAAATCGTATAATTTCGGACTTTTGTTGCCGTCTGTGAGGAAAATAAATGGGGCTCAGAGCCTCAGGATACTGAAATCAATCAATCAATCAATCAATCAATCAATCAATCAATCAATCAATCAATCAATGTTTATTTATATAGCCCAATATCACAAATGTTACATTTGTCTCAGTGGACTTCACAGTGTGTACAGAATATCAGTATGACAATACGACACCCTCTGTCCTTAGACCCTCACATCGTACAAGGAAAAACTTCCAAAGAAAACCCAGTTTAAAGGGAAAAATGGGAGAAACCTCAGGGAGAGCAACAGAGGAGGGATCCCTCTCCCAGGACGGACAGACGTGCAATAGATGCCGTGTGTAAATTGTGAAATCTGTATTTTTAAATATTTCTTTCCTTCTAATTTGTTATTCTTTTCAAAATAACACACTGTTATTTACTCACCAATAACACACAATTATCCTTGCTTTTATTTATTGGTTTAATTCCATAATCTCGGGCTTTTTTGGTGTCCGTCAGGAACTGAATTTCAAAATAAAAATAACCGGAAACAGACGTAGGCCTATAAGGGACATTTCGAGCATCATTGCGATTGTCAACATTTCTGAGTTTAGGATGGCCGAAGACACTACACTACCCATAATCCCCAGCTATCGTTTAGGACTACAGTCCTTACGCAGAGCGTCAAACAGCTGTGTGAAATGGAACGAAACCACGCCAGATTATTCAAAACTGGAATCGAACGCCCCTCCAGAACAACACATGTTGGCTATTGTGTTTCGCAAAATGTTCTATGGGACGTCTCTACTGAACGTTTTCGTTTTTCCCACAATTAGAAGTTGCCATTATTAAACACATTGATGTTATCAAATGTAAAACATATAATTAATAAATGGGTGAAAATCACTTGTGTCCATAATGCGCAGCATTAATATATACCCACATGACGTCAGCTCATTGTTACTTTGTAATTCTACTCCTCTACAATTCAGAGGTTAACCTGGTATTTTTACTCCACTGCATTTATTTGAGTTACTTTGCAGATTCTGATTAATTATGTGAAATATATAAACAACCTTTAAATCAGACTTTAGTTACACCTGAGTAAAATTCAGGTAAGGTGATTGTCAAGTGCCAACAATCAGGAGAGATATTTGATAGTTGGTGCTTGAGAAGACTAAACATGTATCTGCAATTGACATGCATGGAAACAAGTAATAAAGTATATTCATTACTCGTTATTCTCTACTAATAGTTAATTAAAGATTGTATATTATGGCTATTTTGCACATCCCTTTCAAGATTTTCAAAGGTTTATTGACATATCATACACAACTACGGTGTAGTTATGCAATGAATGAAAAACTTGGGTCACAGGTTCCTCAACAGTGCATTACAAGACATCTATCAATATGTGTGTACCTCCACCATTAAACTGTCATATTCTGCACATTTCTTATTCTATCTACATACATAAGAGTATAATTAATGTGTATAATATCAGTTAAAATAAGTGCTTCAACATAGTTAACATTGCAGGAAAGCAATATATTAGACGTTAATTACTTTGTCAGGCTTAATATTTAATGTTTAAATAAAGGTTAATCCGTTTTTCTGTTTTGCACCTCCTCCTATTAATATCTTTGTACATCCTGCACTAAACTGTTTTATTGTAGAGATCACTTATAGTATCTTCTTGATTTTTTATATTCTATATTTCTATATTTATACTTTCCCCCTATGAAAGTATGTACTCTTAATATTTTTGTAATCAAATATAACACATACATTCAATAACGTGCTTTAACCACTAGGAGGTGCACACAAGGTACACACAGCCATAACAACTTTGTATTATTAGTGTGTATGTACAACATCTGAAGATGTATAGTTTTATGCATGCTTTCACATAATTTTACAGCATATTGCTATACTATTTCAGACTCAGTATTTACATTCAAAGAAAATCAGTAATATCTTTAAAAACTACAGTCCTTTTCTATCAGCTGTGCACCGTTATGGTGTAAATATAACCTATATATGAATTAGATCAAATGTAAAAGTCAGCCGAATTAGTGTTGATACTGCAAGGAGACGTATTGTGTGAAGAGAAATTGAAGATGTTGTTTAATTGTTGATATATTTATGATCCACGTCAAGTATTCTGTATGCATGCTTTCACATAATTTTACAGCATATTGCTATACTATTTCAGACTCAGTATTTACATTCAAAGAAAATCAGTAATATCTTTAAAAACTACAGTCCTTTTCTATCAGCTGTGCACCGTTATGGTGTAAATATAACCTATATATGAATTAGATCAAATGTAAAAGTCAGCCGAATTAGTGTTGATACTGCAAGGAGACGTATTGTGTGAAGAGAAATTGAAGATGTTGTTTAATTGTTGATATATTTATGATCCACGTCAAGTATTCAGTTTCGGCACCATTCCTTCCAGTTTTTCCAAAGGTCTTCTCATCAGGGCTCTCTAAATAAAGAACTACGGCAGATCTGTAATATGTAATGCAGCCGAACCGTTTATTATAATGCCATTATGTGATGACTTTCAAAGAGAAAAGCAAGAGCACTCGGAATTAAGTATTATTTTATACTTTTAAAATGTTTTCCGGATTTCATATAATATAAACACCAACTCCCAGCATGCATTGCGGCTAACACATCCAATCAGAGAGCTTAAAACCATAGCTGAGGATCTTGGGTAATCGCTCGAAATGCCTACGTCTGTTTCCGGTTATATTTATTTTGAAATTCAGTTCCTGACGGACGCCAAAAAAGCCCGAGATTATGGAATCAAACCAATAAATAAAAGCAAGGATAATTGTGTGTTATTGGTGAGTAAATAACAGTGTGTTATTTTGAAAAGAATAACAAATTAGAAGGAAAAAAAGATTTAAAAAATACAGATTTCAGTATCCTGAGGCTCTGAGCCCCATTTATTTTCCTCACAGACGACAACAAAAGTCCGAAATTATACGATTTAAAATAAAAGCAATAGCTGTGGCTTGATATTGAGTAAGAACATGTTTTTATGAACCACACAGCTTCCGGTCTTCCACGACCCGACCGGAGAAAAATACGTGCTGCAACCTGCAGGCACGAAACACGTTACCAGTAGAAATACATTGCTTTTAAAATCATGCTGTGCAACACGAAAAAAAGGGGCAAATCGTGATGGTGAACACGAATCAATAGATTAAAAATCGTGTTGGTGAACACGAAATGCCGTGAGACTGGGTTGGAAGATGATGTTGTCGCGGAATTGTTCTTGTTGTATCCTCTTCAGGACGATCATTCAGTGAAAAGATGGACATTATAAAAAAAGCCGTCCAACACAAAGTGACTGCCTCCGTGACGTCCGTCTGACTAGAACAACCACATTTTCGAATCCGGGGGGTGTCTACAGAAGGTCCAGATGTGATAGACACGGTTCACCACTGACGTACACAATGTTCTAAATTTACATCCATACGCAATGTTCTAAACTTAAATCGTATACGATTAACTTGCATCAGGTTGGTAAAGTTCTTGACTTGCATCACGTTTGTGACATTTTTAACTTACGCAAAGTACGTAAGAAAAACACTTATTTAAACTGAAACCTCTTTTCCAAGCAGTTGCAGATTTATTACAATTTCTTCAAAATACAACTTTCAGGAGAGGGGTTTTGCTATAGCAAACAAATTAGTATGGGTATAACGTTGTTTGCCTTAACCCTTCTCTTGCGCTTCGGGTCAAAAGTGACCGAATTACTTTTGTTTTAATCATAAATATTGCGTTTTTCATCCAATTGCCTCAATACCTTGTGTTATCCTCCACACTAGGCCTCTGAACATATACACTTGATGATCACCACTTGCATTGCATTTTGAGTGACTTATTCAACAGTGAAACACCCATGATGTTTTCGGTCCATAGAAAATGAATGGGTATAAGTGTATTATTAGACCCTCCAGAAAAACGCGATTCTGCGATCGCAGAATTTACCGCATAATCAGCAAAATGGTGCAGACGACGACGACGACGATGCAACATCATCAGCTCGTGCATCACAGAAGGTAAACAACACCGTAGAGTGAACGTGTGGAACTCACACGAGAGAGAAAACACCAAGATGAAAAAATCGAATCCATCTCATTTACCGACGAACATTTCTGCTAAAGACCGGGCAAAGCAGTACCCCGATGTCTTGCACGAAAGTGGGGGGAAACTATTCTGCACCCCGTGCAACTGTGTTGGAGCATAAGAGAAAATCGACGGTGACGACCGGGGGTCCGGACCATGACATGATGAAACACTGTATCAAATCAATACATCCCATACATCATTGGAACGGGAAGAATTTCAGCTACAACACTAACTAAAGCATTTCCATATCCAGTAAACACAGCATACATGGCAAGTATTTTTCTAATATACAGTAATGTATCTGCTGGAACTGCTACCCCCGCGACCCGACCACGGATAAGCGGGAGAAGATGGATGGATGGACAGTAATGTAAAATAAGCACTATCTTTGAACTTACTGCCAAAAATAATATAAAATTCACCCCTGGTGTCATTCTGTCTGTCATCCCATGATTCTACTTGCTTTGACTGTTAAAATTAGATGTCAACCATCTAAATTTGATAAGGGGTTCCAGAGATATCACTATGCAAAACACACCGGTCAATTTTTACCGAAAATAGCATGGGAAGGGGGGTATGACCTAACCAACCCGGTATCACGCCGAGACGTGAACATGTGACGCTTTACCATTGCTGGGAGACGTGAAGATGTCACGGTTGGTTTCGTCGTTTCAAAGCGTGACAGCTACACGGTATTGTTAACAGTGGAGAAATAACCGCAAACCCCGACCTAATGATTTATTTTGTAATAGCCACACTCGATTACGCAGATTTTCTTGTTGCCCCAGCTGGTCGACACCTCTTTTAGCAGAAACAAAAGCTACATTAATGTATTAAATTGATGTTAATCCATGCGTGGAGATGTAGAACAAACGGACGTGACGTTGTGAATAGACGTCGATGATTGGATGGTTATCCGCAATGCATGCTGGGATTTGGTGTTTATGTGATGTGAAATCTGAAAACGTTTTTTAAAAATACAATAATACTTTATTCCGAGTGTACTTGCTTTTCTCTTTGAAAGTCATCATATAACGGCATTGTAATACACGGTTCGGCTGCATTAAATATTACATATCTGCCGTAATTCTCTATTTATAGAGCCCTGCTGATACGTGCTCCTGTTTGTCTCTTGACAAACAGGAGAACTGCCGCCAGAGCTGAATATGTGACGTGGATCATAAATATATAAGCAATTAAACATTATTTTACATTTCTTTTCACACAATACGTCTCCTTGCAGTATCAACACTAATTCGGCTAATTTTGATATTTGATCCAATTGGTAGATAGGCTGTATTTACACCATTTGCACAGCTCTGATATAAAGCATGTTATTGAATTTCATTATTTTTATTATTAGATATTAATAGGATCCCTATAAAGTATATTCATTACTCGTTATTCTCTACTAATAGTTAATTAAAGACTGTATGTAATGACTAGTTTGCACATCCCTTTCAAGATTTCAAGATGAATGAAAAACTTGGGTCGCAGGTTCCTCAAGTGCATTACAAGACATCTATCAATATGTGTGTACTACATCATTAAAATGTCATTCTGCACATTTCTTATGTGCAGCGTTACAGCAGGAAATAGCCACATACAGCTTAGTGTTGCATATCTTACATGCGTTTAAAAAAAGTTGTTTTTTATCTGTATTTTTGAAAATTATGTAACTTTTTATGTTTTTTTTAGCATATTGTTTATTTTATTATAACATAGTACTTTTTTTGCACATTTCCCCTCTGTGGAACTAATAAAGGGATTCTGATTCTTTAATGATCACACATGCAGAGCACACAGCACACACAGTGACATTTGTATCAGATACAAGCCTGACAAATTACTTAACGTCTAATATATTGCTTTCCTGCAATGTTAACTATGTTTATTGTTTAAGCACTTATTTGTTTATTATGTGTTTATTATTCAACTGATATTATATATATGTATTATTATACTCTTAGCTGTATGTATATAGTATAAGAAATGTGCAGAATGACAGTTTAATGGTGTAGTACACACTTATTGATAGATGTCTTGTAATGCACTTGAGGAACCTGCGACCCAAGTTTTTCATTCATCTTGAAAGGGATTTGCAAACTAGTCATTATATACAGTCTTTAATGAACTATTAGTGGAGAATAACGAGTAATGAATATACTTTATAGGGATCCTATTAATATCTAATAATAAAAATAATTAAATTCAATAACATGCTTTAACCACTGGGTGTCCCTTTATATCAGAGCTGTGCACCTTTATGGTGTAAATACAGCCTATCTACCAATTGGATCAAATATCAAAATTAGCCGAATTAGTGTTGATACTGCAAGGAGACGTATTGTGTGAAAAGAAATGTAAGATAATGTTTAATTGCTTATATATTTATGATCCACGTCACATATTCAGCTTTTGCGGCCGAATTAGTATTGATACTGCAAGGAGATGTATTGTGTGAAAAGAAATGTAAGATAATGTTTAATTGCTTATATATTTATGATTCACGTCACATATTCAGCTCTGGCGGCAGTTCTCCTGTTTGTCAGGAGCACGTATCAGCAGGGCTCTATACATAGAGAATTACGGCAGATATGTAATATTTAATGCAGCCGAACCGTGTATTACAATGCCGTTATATGATGACTTTCAAAGAGAAAAGCAAGTACACTCGGAATAAAGTATTATTGTATTTTTAAAAAACGTTTTCAGATTTCACATCACATAAACACCAAATCGCAGCATGCATTGCGGATAACCATCCAATCATCGACGTCACGTCCGTTTGTTCTACATCTCCACGCATGGATTAACATAGATTTAATACATTAATGTAGCCTTTGTTTCTGCTAAAAGAGGTGTCGACCAGCTGGGGCA
Organism: Pseudochaenichthys georgianus; assembly: GCF_902827115.2. NCBI lineage: Eukaryota > Metazoa > Chordata > Actinopteri > Perciformes > Channichthyidae > Pseudochaenichthys > Pseudochaenichthys georgianus. Next base: position 11,808,042 of record NC_047503.1, on the reverse strand, counting down.
ACAAGACAATCGGCGTAATCGAGTGTGGCTATTACAAAATAAATCATTAGGTCGGGGTTTGCGGTTATTTCTCCACTGTTAACAATCCCGTGTAGCTGTCACGCTTTGAAAAGACGAAACCAACCGTGACATCTTCACGTCTCCCAGCAATGGTAAAGCGTCACATGTTCACGTCTCGGCGTGATACCGGGTTGGATCTAACGCAAGAGAAGGGTTGGCCACTTGATTATTTCGAAAACAAGCAACAACTTTTTTTCTGAATCAATACCTGTACTTAAAACCCAATTGTTTCCCTTATTTAGATTATTGGCTAGGAAGTTATATTTGGATGTTATGTATTATGTAAAAATGTTGGTGCCATCATGTCATAAACATGACTGTATATTCTTGTTTTTGCTATTCAAACTTTATGCAACAGTATTTCTGGAATCTCATCACTCAACAGGTAGAAGCGTCCAGTGGGGAAGGCCCCCCCAGAAATGCATCTCAGAATTAGTACAAGGTGTCAGTCTGTCTGTCATTCTGCTGCAGAAATGCAGAGCTGATGAGTACAGCTGCGACAGCACTCTTGGTGCAGAGGGTCACATTAATGGCAGAGTCAGACTCACTTTAATTGCCTTGTGCAATTAATGGCGTGGGCAGTACAGAGAGATAAGTACATCTCACAGTCAGTGAGAATAGACGCGGCACAAGGACAGCGGCATGTCAAATTAATACTTAGAAAACAATAGAGCTTTCAATCACACTCCTGTCATTATGTGGCATCACCCATTTGGACTGCTTTTAATGAATAATGAACATAAAGTAAAGGCAACAAACTGGAAATGTGGTGTGAAATCACTAAATGTAAAACTTAGTATTATTCCATTAACTTTAAATAGTTCTTCATACTGTCTCAAATACTTTAATTAAAGTTGGAAATATAAAACTATTATTCTCATTTCCAGATTCAAATGTGTCTTTTTGGCCTCTACTGTGACATGTTTAGATGAATTAATACTCATACTGCCTGTGCTGCAGCACCTCTTTTCACCCTCTGTCTGAAACCAGAGCCCAGTCTGCTCTGATTGGTTAGCTGTTATGGAAGTGAACAAAGGAGTTCATTCCATGCGTTTCAGGCAGGGCAGGTGGGTGTGGTGTGTGGAAGACAAACCCCCCGCTGGAGGTAACTTTGGGATTTTAGTCCTTGCAGACCATTAACATGCACACAAACTATAACGCACCACAGAGAAGGGAAAACCGCCTAAAATACATGAAGGCTATTGTTAGTTGTACTATAGTTTTTATAGTATTAATAAGTGCGTCACCATAGAACTTTTAACGGTTTAGGAAATATTATACCTAAAAGGACAACTGGCTTTCACCATGAGATATAATAATAAAACTATTCATGAATGCATATGTTGCAATGAAACTCTGGTTTTCCAATAACCAGTGAAATAAACAATGATTGCACCCCTGATAATATGCAGCCTTTAAATGCTTTGAGCAAGAATATCATTAATACTGCAATTTCATTAAAACCTTTTGAAACTTTAATAACTACCAAAAGTTTGAACTAGAGCAGTTCCAGCAGATGTTAGTGAGTATGTGTAACCAGTGAATGAAATAGTGTGAATACAGGCGCAGGACAACATAGCGAGAGAAAATACAAAAACATTCACCCCCAAATGTATTCCACACCTAGCGAATGTCAGCACCTTGAAAGCACTTGTTCACACCTCTTACACACTGAAGACAAAACTGCTCCTGTCAGCTGCCAGAATGTGCCATGTATTCCTCGTAGTAGCGCATAAACCTTAGAAACAACAGCAGCCAGCCTCAAAGACTTTAATGTGTCAACAAATATTAATGCTGTGTATTCCTCCTCTCTTAACTTGGCTGCCAAGGGGCTTCTTATCACCTTGGCAGTTCTTGGATGTAAAGTGTCTGTCTTGATCATGTGGAGGTGTACAAATGTTAATGTTACTTTACGCTGGGGGCTTAGATAAAATCCACACATACACTAATGTACATGTTATGGCAGCCAGGAGGACAAAGAGCAGAGCAGGTCAGATTTGTGGTTTCTCTACTGCGTGTTAAAGAACATCCAGAAAGCTTTGATGGGTTTATTAAGCGTAGAGAACATTTCAAAGATGGATCTACTTTTCACAGCAAATTAAAACTTCCTGGAGTAAACTTTAAACAGTAACATATGGTGCACAAGTGAGGCGTTGAGATCCTGTTTACCGTTTTATATATTCTTAAAGCTGCTTTGCTTTATTTAGAACACATCTACCAAATGAACTAAGAAAAAACAATTATAATAATTAAGACATTCTCAGCTTATCTAACATAACACACTGGTGTTTATTTTTTCAAAGGACTATGTGTGGGTTATTTTGATTGCTTAACTGACTTCAACTCATGCTCACATCTGTTTAGTTCCTGATTTTCTTAAGTAGGACTCATTTGCCATTCTCATTAGATTTTTGGGTAAATTAAGACTTTATTGTCACTATGTTGTCACTGATTGCTACCATGGAAACATGCTCTGATTGGCGGTTTGGTTACATTACATTTCTGGTCTGAAGAAAACTACTTTACTGTTTCTGTCAATGTTGCTTGAACATGCCGTTTGGATTTGTCAAGAAAAAAATAAGCAGTTTTATGATTTGTGCAATTTCCACAAGAAAGGATGATGATAAAAGACATTGAGTTTGATTGGGCCAAATCAAATAAAGTTGTATTTATATAGCACATTTATAAACGATTTTTGGTCGAGCCAAAGTGCTGTACATATAATAAAAATAGCCTACAGTAGAGACACTTGACATACATTGACTTACGACCAGTAAAACAAAAGTTTATAAAAAGGTATAGTTGTTTTGAGATGAACAACTTGAAATTCATTGATATGAGAGAAAACGTTTAATGGCTTTCTTTTTTAGTATTATTTAGAATTGGGCAGGTTCTAGGATCTGTCAGTCCAGTCCAACAACAGTTTGTTTATGTGCATATACTCCGTTCCTGGAAATGAATTGCACATTAGTATACATCCCACAACTAGACAAAAAACATAAATTCCATATACTGTTTATAGCTTGTGATATTTATGTATGAGCCACACGTTACATTCCAAAATACTCTGGGATAAGGGAAGAAAAAAAGAGATTAAATAAAACGGGGGAAAAAGAAAGTGAGAAACCTTTAATAATAAATACAATAAAGGTTCACTGCCGATCCAGAAGGCACACTGAGGACAACTTTCTTGATAACAAAAAGCTGCACTAGAATAACCAGATGTACCAACAAAAGACAACAAGTTCACAACTAGCTAATGTCCCCCAACGGGACAAAACTACTCACACAGAGCAACACACGAAAGCGTTCTAATTTCTCTAATTTCCCCTCCTCGACTGCTATCCTCGTGTCTTAGTCCCGCCCACATGAGATGTGAGTGGAGGAGTCGAGGAGGGGAAGCAGCAGGCGTTTAGAGAAATGAAAACTCCTCTCCTCTGAGCGGTCATTTTAAAGAGACGTCCATTAATGATGACAGGAGGCACAGCCGCGGAGGAGCCGTGGAGGAACCATCAGTGTATCCTCGAATATAGCTCCTCCAGAGAGCCTCCTCGACGCTCGATCCTCGAAGTGCATTTAGAGAAATGAGATGTCCTTCAACATGGCGCGCTGAAATCAATTTCCGGGTCACTACTGGAGGAGTCGAGGAGGGGAAATTAGAGAATGGAGAAACCTTCACTGTACACACAGCGACGTCTAGCAGACAAAGAAATGTTGCTGCCGCTTTCCTCAGCCTTTATGCAGACCCTAATTAGAAATTGGGAGAACCTGGTAGACAATCAGCAGAGAGGGAGACCAACACTCGCAGTACACAAGAGTGATGTCCTTTTTCAAGGCCAATTTGGTTGAAAGGAAATAAAATGTGACTGAAATGTCAATTTATAGTCAACCTTTCTAAATATAATTAGACATAAATAGACATACAAAGTGACAAACTCACTAGACAGCATTTTGTATGGCTTTGTATTGATAGCAGTGCAGAGTGGAGAATAGAGATGTGGAAGAACATGCAAGACATTTCTGGTTTGACTTCAGGAAGTGTCTGTGCATTGCTAATTGCGGGCTACAGTTTGCCTTATGCTATGCGTTTTGCTTTTTTGCAATTGGTACATTTCAGCTAAAGGTGCAGGAATGCTATTTGAAGTATACTTAGCACTGAATATGTTATTGAACATTTGTATTGTCTTTTCCAGCCACCATGTATGAAAACACACCATCAGGGGAAGGTTTTTACTCAGTTGCAGATGATATAACCTTCAAATATTTAGACGTGAAATAAGTTTTACAAGAAATGAATGATTTAATTTGTTTGCACTGCATTCCAAAGTGTTGGAGCAGTGGGCTGCATACAAATAAGATAAAGTCTCAGGAACAGGAATGGGTTCCACTGAATACATGTAGGCCAGTTTAACAGTTTCTGCCACATAAATTATTTCTAATTGACCTGCCTTCACTCATTTATTATTTCCAGATGATCTGTAATGTCTCCCAATGGTCCTGCGCATGACATTATAATATTCAGAGGGCATTTAAGCGAGCTAGGGCACATATTTCATTTTTTAAGGTAATAAAGCAAGTTAAATGTGTCACTTTTCTTAATAATTTGTTGACCACTAATGATTAACTTATAGGTCATTGTGATGAGATCAGGAGATTCACCTGCAGGCGATTGTTGACCCTATGACCATGTATGTCTTTAATCCCTGACCCAGCCCCAGGATCACAGAAGGGATCCGATTGAAATGACCTTTGGCCAACCCATTGTCTTCATAGTTTGAGAGTTACATCTGAGGGGGCACCAGAACTTCCAGCAGAGGTGCTGAAAGCAGCTTTTCCACATACCCTAACCCTAACCTAGAACTAATTGAAAAGAAAATAGGCCTGTGAAACACATGACTGTAATAATGTAACTGTTGCTGCATCCTGGCACCAGCTGTGTGGAAGTTCCTGGATGCCTGCCAACAGTGACTGATGCCTGCTGGATTGCCTCCTCCTCTGCAGTGGGAAGTCAGGGGCTGCTGTACCACCAGCTGTTTGTTTTTGTTGTGTTTGCTTTAGTTATGCCCTTTTCTTTTTGCCTATTTAAGAGAACATAATATCACAAAGAAACACTTATCAGAAATAGATGAATGAATCCAATACATTGCATTCCTTTGGATGTTTTTACAATAAATGTTTACTTGTCCTGTTTTGGCGACCAATTCTGATAGTAAACCGTATTAGTAATTGGATGGGTGTATGCAGCATTGGGAATAAATTAATCAAGGTTTGTAAGATCAATCTTACCTCGGATGAGAATAATTAGGGTAAGACAAAATCACTATCATTCAATAGGTCCAGTGACTTACACAGCACGGGGTCAAATATAGCATCTATAAAGATCTCCTAAACAAAGCATTCTCAGTATCTTACAAGAATGAAGCAAGCTAGGGGAAACTGCCGACAACAGTGTGCAAAAAGTTATGCGATAAGCCAAAAACATTTACATTATTTGACATGTTATTCAAAGTATACAGTTGATCAAGGAAGATGGACTGATCAAGCAAAACAGAATATTTATAAAATAAATATTCAGCCAAAGAAAAGTACCCAATGGACAGAAAAACCTGGAAAGCAATGCTGTCTGAAGCAATGATAAAGACCTTTGCACAATTCTCTGACTACTTCTTAGGACTTGACAAACACGGGGTCAAGAACAGCATCTATATGGGAATCAAAGCATGGTCAGCATGTAACATGAAAGAAGCATGCACAGTTATCATGCTAGGTATAACTTCTTACAACAGTCTCCGAAACTAGATGGTATATTTCAAAATAATATCAATGATTTCCTATGTTGTTCGAAGCACACAGTTAATTGAAGCATAAACAATGACAAATCAGAACACGAAGATTTCTATAACACGTAAAAGTATACAATGGACCTGGGGTCAGCAACCTTTTTGATATGAAGTGCCATTTAAAAAAGAAAGTGTGATCAGTGTACCAAATCCACATTACGATCACTATGACTCGTGCATGCATGCACGACGTGCACGGTTGTGGCATGACCACCCAAATAGAAAGATATGGACACAAGATGTGTGCAAATGTATTTAGTATCCTATCCATGTGAACATGATTTAAGTGGGGGGTCCGGGGGCATGCTCCCTCGGGAATATTTTTGTAATATTGAAGTTAAAAGCATCAATCTGGTGCACTTTGAGCAACATTAAGAGATCTATGGATACATCTTTCAACACCCATATGAAACACAACTGTGACGCAAAAAAAAACACAGCCACGCAAAAACTGCGGCATGTGTACGGCTCCTTATGGACCACACCGTGATGACACGTTGTGCTCGTGTTGTGTTCAAGGAACCTGTCCTTGGCCAGGAAAAACAGGCAGTCACTTGTTTAATTCTGTTGCCGTCTAGATTTCTTTAATGTTTTGTTTCCTTCTGCGCTGCGTTGCGTGCATGGATTCCTTCTGCAGGTAACGGGGAAACGCACTCTGGCGGCGGTCTCGTTCAGGATCTGAAAATACAATTTCAATATTTTTGCACACTTATTCCTAATGTGCCACTGGTTACGGTGCCTCGTGCCAATGGTGGCACGTGTGCCTAAGGTTGACGACCCCTGCAATAGACAAAGCAACCTTTAAAGCAATACTGTCTGACTAATAACAAAGACTGGACAAGACCAAAGAGTCAGATATCCCGATCTTTTCTCTCTCTTCCCGGGGTGATCCCCTGACACTTGGTGGCTCTTTTACGTTGGACCATCCAAAAAGTGACTATCTTTAACGCCCTTTTTTCCAACAGGAAGAAAGAAAATGAAAAGTATTCATTACGGAAAAACAACAAAAGCATTTATGAATGAATCAACTTAACCGTGAGCATGATGAGGTGAAACGCCAAACAGATAATTATCTTATACTCATGTCTCTGCATAAGGTGAATTCCTGATGTTATTCCCTCAGAAACTATGGAAAATAGCTGAAGCAGAAGTGCTGTTGGACAACAAGCACTCCCCGAAGGACCTCAGCGCAGCACATCTGGAGCCTCTCACACATTCATCAAGTACCATTCTAAGTACCTTGCAGGAGGAGGGGGGGAGGGGGGGAAACACACGGAAGTATCCTATTTAACTACTCAATCACCCAAATGGAGACTGTTATTATCTGGAAGCTCTGCACAACACTGAGAGGCACCGAGTGTGATCTGCTCTCAGATGGTGTTGAGTTGGAGCTAATTGGCGGCAGGTGTTGATGTGTTCAACTCATAGCTACATGTGCATGTGGGTGTTTATGTGCACTCCGGGATGAGCCGCGCATCGTTCAGCGGCCTGTTACAATCGAGGCAGACGGCAACATCTCAACCCAGATTTAACAACATCTGGTGCTCTTGTGATGTATTGTCATCGGCCTCAGCATTGAACCACGGTTTTTAAAGTCTCAACAAGATTTCACTCTTTTACTCAGTTATTTACCATTCTGCATTGTGCTATTCTTGTTTCACATCTGACTGTTTGCACACATCCCTGTCTCTTCGAATTCATCATGCATCGGTGCATTCATGTAGCCACCACTTCTCCTCCACTTGAGTGTGCAACATGGCGGTTACACACTATGATAGAGTCGACATGCGAGAGATGGAAAATTGTGATTCATTGTTATCCTCTTCCACAGTCTGCCGTAATGACAGCCTGGCATTATTATTCATAATTTACCAATTATCCCTCTGACCGGTCTTCTGATCCGCATTTACAACAACACACAGGCCTGTTTGTTCTGAGGTCAGATTACATTGTGCTGGTCACTGCCTTTCTAAATGGTAATGCTAAAAATACTTCTCATTTCCCCTCATTTTTTCACAGGCCTCTGTGCCCTCTGCTCTCTTATTTATTTTCCCCTGATATTCTCACATGACATTTAGCTGTCCTTCCTGGTCCATGTTTAACTGAAGGTGGGAAAGTAAGCTGCCTCCAGCACACATTTAGCATTTTTAGAGTCCCAAGCAACCAAGCCTGAAAAAATCCAAATTGACATTAAAAGTAAAAGCATGATTCAATAATTAATTGCTGAGTCTTAAATGATAACCAGGAGCTCATCAACAGGAATACATCATGCGCCGGATAACAAACCGTCATGGAATTCATTCCCATGATAAATCATACTTACGTTAGCACTAAAACAAAAGAAAGAAGAAAAAGGAGAACCTAGGAATTTGGTCTATTTTCAATATATGGTCTTTTAAGTGAAAACTGAAAATGCACATGGAACTAGGTGGATGGACCACTCTGTTTCTTAGATTACAATGAATACATTGGTGTTAATAACATCAGAACACATCAGAAATGGAGGGAGACATCTTTCTGAAGCAGGATCAAATTTACTTTTAAAGGTCCCATGTCATGAAGGTTTTTATGCATGTAAACGGTCTGCAGAGTCAAAAACCCTGAAAGTACACCCCGTAGCGAGTAAAACTCTAACACAGAAAACACCTCCCCATAACGCCTCGTTGGAGATTTCTCATTTTATTCCTGGGTATCGCTACGTAGTGCAGCATCTGATATTTAAGAAGTGTGTTACATTTGAAATGGCAGTTAAGTGAATACTGTTCAAACAATACCTGTGTTTGTGTTTTATATTGATTTCTCTGTTTTATCCTTTCATAAATGTGAGGACTAAAATGGCTATAAACAAGAACTGTTTAGAGTAAACAGGGTTTTATTACTCTGTGGGGGAGGTGGAGCAAGACCCCACTGTGGTCTCTGGAATGTGGGGGGATGTGTGTATGTGTGGAGGCTGCAGAAATAGGAGACAGTGAATGTCAGAGGTGTTTGTTTGAGATGACCGGAAAAGACGACCAGTTAAACTCCACCCCTTCCTGTTTCTGTTGGTATGAAAGGCTATTCAGCCTTTTGTTCTGTCTCTCTCTTCTCGCGCCGCTCGGACCGGAAGGTCGTGGCGGCCTGTGAACAAGGGCCAGGAGTAGGCCTACTCCTGACATTACGCATATGATATGATATGGTTTTGTATGGTAATGTATTGATTGTATTGCATTGTTATATTACCATTAAAATAGATTATTGTTAAACGGTTAATTGTATGCTCTGGATTCCTTCCTGTATGATAACCAGCTTGTTAGGGACGCGCAGAGATTTGGAATGTGGACTAGTAATCCCTACAAATTTCTATCAGTAGGGATAGCAAGCACCCAGGAAGTGCGCCAGACTCAGATGAAAATATCCGTGCTGGCCAAACGGTGGTACTACACTTCCGTTTGGTTGCCAGGCCCGGAAACACTTTTTCCCATTGACTTACATGGGGAAAGAGTGGTCTGTAAATCGTTGGATAATTTTTTTTAAAACTAAATAAACAACCCAGTATGAACACTTGTATAGCCCTTATTAAAAACATTCGTTCCTCAAGTTGTAATAATGTGCTAATAACGTTATTCTGAGAGTTATTTCCCTCTGCATTATGAACGCGCATCTAACCCACGGAACCGCGCCGCCTGGCACGTTCATGTTCTCATTCATAACACTCCGTTCGATGTCTCACTATGGGATGCGCGTCAAGGCGTATGCAAACAGAAGCATCAATCTCATTACGCCAATCCTGATTGGCTGGTGATCTTGACGTCAGCGTCAGGGAATCCACCCACCCTTTAAGTAGCTTGCGCTACGTTGCAGCGTCATTCAAACACCTCTTCTCGCTTCAGAGCACATCTCGAATATCAGTAGCCGGGCTAGCTTAACGGTCCACAGACTGAACCCAAGCTAACATTCGGTCGACGGGCGCTTGCCGGTTACTTTTTTTTTGCTTTGCAGAAGAATTGGACAAATATTAACACACCAGTTAATGTTGTAATCTGCCCCGCCGTTTTTTCTTTCGAAATAAAGGTAAGGTTTGATTTTTTTTTCTTCAAACAGTAACATACCGGTTACTAGCTTACACCCCGGCAAACGAGGATGGACCGTTCTCTTCCTCACACCAGAGGAGTCGGAGGCTCGGCTCGGCTCGGCTCGGAGGCTCGGCTCGGCTCGGAGGCTGCGGGTTTAAGATCTCGGGCACGGACTCACACCAGGTCTGCTCGTCCTGCCTTGGGCTGGAACACGCCCAGGAAGCTATCGATACCCCCGGTTTGTGCGGGCATTGTGTCCGCTTCACCATCAAGAGCCTCCGCCGACGGCTAGCGCGCCAAGCTAGCCTGTCGGGACGGGACCCCTTCATGTCCGTTGATTCGCCGGCCGGCAATCGGGACATGGTAGCGACCGCCGCGGAGATTGAGTCCCGCGCTGTGTCAGGCTGGGGCTCAATAACGGCGGTAGCCGCGGAATCGGAGCCCCGCGCCGTTTCAGGCTGGGGCCCGGTGGCGGCAAGAGCGGAGCCCAGCGCTGTGTCAAGTTGGGGCTCCCAACTGGACCTCACCGTGGTTCCACCCGCGGAGGATGTCCTACAGCTGGATTATATGGAGGAGGATGAAGAGGATGCCTCTGAGTTTCTCTTATCCGACTCGGATGAGCACGAAGATGACATATTTGTTTCATCTGCCCAGGCTGCCAAGCCGGAGGCGATGTCCGCTCCCCCGGGCGAAAGCACACCAGCTTCGCCCTGCCTCAGTATGGACTTGCAGGCCGTGTGCCAACGCGCTGCGTCCAAGCTGGACATCCCCTGGCCTGAAGTGGCCAAGGAGACCTCCAGATCTCGCTATGAGGGGAAGAACTTTCCCCAAGCAGCGAGGATGAAGAAGCAGCTTCTCCCAGTCTTTCCAGAGATGCTGGACGAGGTGTCGGTCTCGTGAAGACCGCCCTTTCAGCAACAAGGCCCCAATCCAGGGTGCCTCCTCTTTGGACTGTGACGGCATGGAGAAGCTCGGCCTGCTCCGCATGCCGCCCATGTAGCCGCTGGTGGCAGCCCACCTCCAACTGCGGCTGGCTTCGGCACCGAGCAGGAACCCCACGCTACCGGCAAAGGCAGACTGCTTCCCGTCAGCAATGACCGAACGAGCCTATAAAGCCGCAGCTTTGTCCGCCAGGGCGCTCAACGTCTCCTCACTGCTGACCGCCTACCAGGCGGAGCTCTGCGAGGACATGACGATCAAACCTGAGCCTTCCGTGTGGGACGAAATGCCTCTGTGTGCAGCGCTGTGCAGTCCAAGCCACGGGCAAAGCACTGGGGATAATTGTGGTACAGGGGAGAGCCAGGTGCTTACCCTGACGAACCTTCCAGACCGGGAAAAAGAGGACGTCTTGGACATGCCTATTGTTCCCGAGGGCATATTTGGCTCCGCTCTAGCTTCGATGCAGCAGCGGTGTGAATCCAAAAAGAAGGAGGATGAGGCTCTCCAGCTTTGTCTTCCCCGAAGGGTCCAGCCGCCGCCTTCAACGGCCCCGCGGCAGTCCTTCGCTCAGGCTGCCTCACGTCCTGCCCGTTTCAAGATCCCGAAACAGCAGGGGCCACAGCCCGCCCTGCGTCTCCAGCCCAGACACGAGGCGAAGACGAGCTGGCCAAGAAAGTCTCCGGTTCCGGCAGCAGCCGCTCAGGCACAGCCGGTCCAGACTTTCAGCCACCAGACGAGGAAGAAGAAAAGGGCGGCCTGACAGCCTCCTCTCCTCTCCTCGATAAAAGAGCTGGAAGTTCCCTGTTCTCCAGCTCCAGAACACGTTCCAGTATTAGATGCTCATGTGTTTCCAGGGTGCAACCATGCCCCCATCTTCCCGCCGCCTCGAGTGATGTCAGAACGTCATCCTCAAGTTCGCGCCATGAGGGAAATGGACTTAACATCAAAGACAGCAAGCTCCGCTGCTCGTTTAAGTCACACAAACACATGTCATCACTATTGTTTCTTAATAAATCATTGTCCACTGTCGTTTCCAGGCTTAAAGCCAAGGGCGCAGTCAATACAAATGAAAAGAAAAACAATAAAAACAATAAACAGTCTGACGTCGACCCCCCTTCTAAGAGTGGCTGCTACCTCTCTCAGAAGGCGGACGATGGACGGGGCTGTGAAGGCATCACCGCCACAGTGTCGACCGGGGTTGTCAACCTGGGGTACCACCGTGTTCAGACACTAGAGGGCCCCATAACACAACAAATAAAGACACAGAGGGCAGACGACAGGGATGTGACATCTCCACTGGTTTTGAGAAGCGAAAAGTGGGGGATGCTCACAGATTCTGCTTGGGTTTTCAAGACAATAGCACAGGGTTACAGACTCCAATTCGCTGTCACCCCCCCTCACTTTTCGGGCATTCTACATTCGCAAGCCCGGGGAGAGTCGGCCCATATTCTCGAGCAAGAGATTCTCTCGCTACTAGACAAGAAGGCTATATCTATAATACCCTCCGAACAGAGTCAGAGCGGCTTTTATTCCAAGTATTTCCTCGTTCCCAAACGGGGAGGGAACGGAATTCGGCCTATACTAGATTTGAGGGCTCTGAACAAATATCTCAAAAGATACAAATTCAGAATGCTCACTCACACATATCTGTTGCGTCTCGTGCACCAAAACGATTGGTTCACATCAGTCGACCTGAAAGACGCATATTTCCACATCCCAGTATACCAGTATATTATCTACACAGGACATATCTGAGGTTCGCCTTTCAGGGTGTCTGTTACGAGTACAGAGTACTTCCCTTCGGTCTGTCTCTCAGCCCACGAGTGTTTGTACAGTGTACGGAAGCCGCGATAACCCCGTTGAGACAACAGGGTATTCGCCTGGCAACTTATCTGGACGATTGGCTTTTTCTCGCACAGTCGGAGCAAGAGGCTATTACGCAGACGAATGTCCTCGTAAAACACCTGCTCGACCTGGGTTTTGTAATAAACCCAGAAAAGAGCCCCCTCATCGGCAGGCCATGACATCAATCTGGTAAACATTATGTTATGTGGATCTGAATCCGTCAAAAGATTTGTGGACTGCGGAGATTTCTCTGTCCTGCTCAAAGACAGCGACCCCAGACTATCAAAATCTCTTTCTATGGCATAATTCATTCTGGCTTTTGGTGTCTTCAGAGACACTATATGCGAAATCTATCCTCAGCCTAGAGAAGAGTTAGATAAGTATTTGGCCATCATTGCTGATCTTGCTCTCTCCTATGGTGGATCTCTTTTCTAAGAGTACCACAAGTCCTTCTCTGCTAAAGCAGCCATGTATATTCAGCGGTACAATCAGGGATTAGATTTGTCAGTTATCGATCTGACTCATCGGCAGGCATTTCACGGGGCATAAAACCCTTGCATGCTCCATCTGTGGTTCCTTTTCACACTCAACTTCCCTGTGCCCAAGAACCGCTCAGCAGGAACTTTCCACGGCTAAAGAACAGCCTAGAAATCAAATGTTCCATACTGCTAATCACCTACCCAAGAGAGAGGTATTCCCCTCTGGATTAAAGCCTACTATATGCAACAATTTCAATGAGAATGTTTGTACGTATCCTAATTGTAAATTCATGCACGTGTGTAGTTGGTGCGGAGAAGGCCACCCACGCTCGTTGTGCCCCAGAAGACTTCGCCCCGCAAAATCGGGGAAATAAACATGAAGCATCCTTCGACTCCAGTGAATGTTCCAGCTCTTTCCAAGGCTCTATCTAATCATCCTAACAGATGTGTTGTCAATTACCTTATCACAGGCTTAGTTCAAAGTTTCCTAGCAGGTCTATGTTCACTTCCAAAAGTGACCCATGTTTGCAAAAACCTGCAGTCTGCTCTGAAAGAGCTACTATTAAAAGAAGTTAAAAATGGATACATGATAGGCCCCCTGTTAAAACCCTTCTTTTCCATCTTCAGATCAAGCCCCATAGGGATCGCTACGAGGAAATATTCTAACAAAAAACGTCTCATTATCGATCTGTCAGCTCCCCATGACTCTTCTGTCAAGAGTATCAATAGCCTAATCCCTAAAGAGCCTTTTTCCCTGTTCTATGCTTCCGTTGATAATGCTGTACGGATGATTAAGTCAGCAGGGGTCGGTACATGACAGGGGAAAGTAGACGTCTTCAAAGTCATGCCACTTCACCCTTCTCAATGGCATATTTTTGGTGTGAAATGGCGTTCCAAGTTTTACTTCTCAGTAAAGTTGACATTCGGTTGCCGTAGTAGTCCATGCATCGTTGACACCTTGTCAGAAGTGCTATGCCGGATACTCTACAACACCTACAAACTCCCTTTCCTCCTTCATCTTTTAGATGATTTTCTAGTAGTTGACTTTCCCTCGTCCCCACCAGCCCACAGCATCTCCACAGTCTAAAACCTTTTCAAAGAGCTAGGCGTACCCCTTTCAGAACAGAAAACCGTAGGCCCTTCCACGCGTTTAGAATTTCTCGGTATCACCCTCGATAGTGTGCTGATGCAAGCTTCACTCCCACAAGACAAGCTGTCCCGCATCAGAGAAGGCATCAAATCATCGTCTGCTGCTGTTAGTATCTCTTATCCTTATTAGGCCACCTTAACTTTGCAATGCGCATCATCCCACACGGCCGCTCATTTGTTTCACAGCTGCTAGCGCTGACTTCTTCTGTCCAAAACCTTAAAGACATCATATTCCTAGATGATGGTTGTCGCTCAGATCTTCGATTCTGGGCCTCTCTGTGCGAAGAGTGGAATGGTATTTTATAATGACCTCATGGAGTCTTCAGATTCTCTCCAGTTTTTCACAGACCCTGCACCTTCCATCGGGTTCGGGGGATTATTTTGTAATGAATGGTTCGCAGATGTCTGGCCAACTCAAATTCAGTCCCTTGAAAATACTTCAAAATCTACCGCCCTCTTCGAGCTCTATCCTATCTTTGTAGCTTGCTTGATTTGGGGCACCAGATGGACCAGGAAAAAAAATACTGTTTCCTGCGACAACGCAGCTACTGTTGATATCATCAATAAGGGGCGCTCAAAAATACCAATGATCAACAGTCTCATGTGGCGCTGAACCTGGACATGTGTAATTAATAACTTCATCTTGCGAGCTACTCATATTCCCAGGCATGTTAATCGCATAGCTGATGCTCTGTCTCGCTTTAAATTTCAGGAGTTCCAAACTATGTGTCCCCAAGCAAAGCCCACCACCTTGCCATGCCCTGCGTTCCACCAAATGACTCTGAACTAAGCACATCCAAGCCCTTTGAGGATCTCCTGTATTCTGCCTCCAAATACATGAGACTTGGTCTAGCCAAAAGCACAATTAAAGCCTACGATTCAGCTTGGTATTTATTATTTTCCTTCTGCATCAACCTTCTTCTGTGTTCCTATCCATTAGATATATCTGTCGTTTGTGCATTTATTGTATTCTCATTCAAATTCCGCAATATTCAAGTGCAAAGCATAAAAGTAATGCTAGCAGGGATTCAGTTCCACATTAGATGTAAAGACCCAGCATCGGAAAGCATCCTCGGGAACCCTTCCATTCGACTGCTCCTCAACGGCCTCAAGAAGGCACGTCCTCCAGGCAATGATAAAAGACTGCCTCTTACTATTCTTCTGGTGCACAAGTTGGTTTCCAAGTTAAGGCAAGGGTGTTTTTCATGATACATCGATATAATGTTGAATGCAGTCTTGTTTTTGGGTTTCTCAGGTGTGGTGAATATACAACAAGATCTCTCTCCTTTGATCCTCAGTATGATCTCACCTTTAATGATTTAACATTGGAAGATCAAATGTACACACTGTTTTTGAAACATTCAAAGTCTGATAGATCTGGTGAAGGAACTCAAATAATCATTGCCAAAACTAATACTGTTTTTTGTCCTCTATCTTCCATGCTCTACTTTCTGCAACATCACCCTCGGACACTTGGTTCGGCTCCCCTGTTCATTATCGATGGCTGCAAACCCTTGACGAGATCATGGTTCTCGTCCAAGCTGCATGATCTCTGTCTAAGCTATGGCCTACCCTAGGCCTGTCATAATTAATTGTGTTGGACGATAAATGTTCCTGGAAATTATTGTGATAAACGATAATATTGTCGGCACTGTTGTAAGACCATTTTAGACCACTGATATAATGTTAATATTAGTGCTGTCAAAATTATTGCGTTAACGGCGGTAATTAATTTTTTGAATTAATTGCGTTAAAATATTTAACGCATTTAACGCATGTGCAGAATGGCCCGCCCCATACCTGCCACCAGCGGCAGCGCCAGGGTATGGCTGGGGTAGGCTACACCCATACCAAGAAATGGCTTAGCCCCACCATGAAAAATGATGTTAAAGTAAGCAAAATAAAGTCTGCCAACTCTCGCGGAGTAAATTGCACAGACAGCAGTTAGTAAGATTGATTTCAGTAGCCACGGTTTTGAAAACTTTTGTCATGTAGTGATCGTCTTCTCATTAGAACATCTTTGATAACGGCGTGGTGTTGTTGCAGGAAGTCCCGACGGAGAATACTTTTGCTGTAGTACAGGGGTGCACATAAGTAACTGGTACGCAGGTTATGTGCTTAATCTGGTGATGGTGATTAATCATGATTAATTAATTTTTAAGCTGTGATTAATCTGATTACAAATTGTAATAGTTTGACAGCCCTAGTTAATATATAATAATAATTCAAGTACATGCTTTCAAACATCACTTTTTATTGAACATTCAACATTGCAAACGAAATCTGAAATAATATTAAAATACATAAATGATATATAATAAATAAAACAAATTAATTAAATTATAATAAATTAATGAAATCACACACAACCAAAACAATCAATTAAATAGACTCAGGCTGGAAAACAGAGCTCTCTCTCTCTCTCTATATCTATATCTATATATATAGATATAGATATATAAATAAATAAATATGAGCACACATTGTCTCACAAGCAAAAAACCCCTCCTTAAAACAAGTCAAGTGTACAGTCCACTGTCCATACAAAAACCCAGATGCCTCAACAGGCCATATCCAAATCTGTTTTTCAAAGTTTTCGAGCAAGGAACACCAACATGTTTGCATTGTCGGGCAAATGCATCTTTGATTGTAAACTGTCGGGAAGGTGGGGGCTCTCCATCTACAGATGCCGTGTTTGCTCCCAGCTGGGAAAACGGAATGGGGTGGTTGTGTTTCAGGTGTAGTTTAAAATGCGTGGTATTGCCTGCTTTTGTCGCTACCTTTTTTAAACAAATGCGACACACCGCCCGGCTCATTGAAGTCCGTAGGTTTGCCTCGTTGATTTGGCTTGAATCCAAAAGACTGCCACACCGGAGAATCGAGATGTGTAGTTAGGTTTTGTTAACAATTCCATTTCACTTTAAATTCCCCGCGAGTAAGTCACACGTTGTCTCCCGCTTGTCGCTATATTATTAATTTGGCTGCTACGCTGCTGCACGTGCACGCTGAGTGTCCTGACCTGGCTGTGTGTCAGCCCCGCCCCTCACAGCGCACATGGCCACAGCGCACATGGCAGCCAAAGCGCTCCTGTCTAAAATGCTCGTCACATCAATTCAATTCAAAACCTTTATTTATCCAGGTAAAATCCCATTGAGATCAATGATCTCTTTTTCACATCCTTATGTAAACGGCAATTTATCGAGCTCAGCAAAGTTATCGAGTCCATTTTTGTTTATCGTACGATAAGTCAATTTATCGATTATCGCGACAGGCCTAGCCTACCCCCAGGTCGCTATTCCCCTCACTCTTTAAGAATCGGCGCTGCCACAACTGCGGCTCTCCTTCTACCTACCTCAACCCTGAAATCCCAGGGCCGCTGGTCATCTTCTGTATACCAGCGCTACGTCAGGCTTCATAAGAATGAGATCCTTTCAGCTCAAAGAACCATGAGCTCTTGCACTACTTGATAATTGAATAAATGTTTAAATGTATTTCCATTGAATTCTGATATTGCATACCAGGTGGTTGCTGGGTTAGATTATAGTATATTCCCCTCAGCTGCATGCTTGGGAGACACAGCAGTCTCTCTAGGTAGTGTATTCCCCTCAATGCCGCGGTGCTGGGGGGGGATGGCTTTTCGGGCTTATCCCTGGCCTTCACATAGCAGTTTAATTAGGTAGCATATATAGGTAGTATATTCCTCTCAAAGCCGCTGTGCTCGGGGAAGAATCGGCTCTGGGCTATTCCTCAGGCCTACACAAAGCAGTCTCACTAAGTAGTATATTCCCCTTAAAGCCGCTGTGCTTAGGGGGAATGGCCATGTGGCAGCTCGCCAGGCCCTCTACTTATCAGACTTACATCACCAGCGTCAGGCTCGGGCTACGCAGTTTTGGGGGATAGTATCTAATCTCCACGCAGTGTTGGGGGTTAGTTATTTAATCATCACTCATCATGCTATGTATATCTGTGGAGTGATGAGACCCGAGCCTAGACGGCAAACTCAACTATATGCTGCTTCTTTTCCTTTCTTTTCAAAATATTTGTATTCATTTTCTTGTTCAACACAGAAATCCCACAGATGGGCCAAAACAGTATCACAATGCAGTGAGTTGTGCAAACATGTAGCATTACATACAAAAAGTGAAGACATTTTCTAGAAAATAAAAAAAAGTATTGTGAACAAATAATTATGCCGGAGATGGCCCATCCCTCTCCATCCCTCCCCGTTCCAGTGGATGATCAAACTAATTATATAGCACATTGTCCAGAGTAGAGAATAGCATTACTATATGTTATTGTATATTACAATAGAGTCACACTGTTTTCATGTCAAGGGCCAAGTAACCACATCAAGTTACTTTGGTCTTATTAAAGTAAGCCAAAAAGGAACCCTGTGTCTTATAGAATTTCTCATCATAGCCTCTGATTGAGAAGTGCAGCTTCTCTAAGTTAAGGCAGGACATTATGTCCCGAAGCCATTGATTGCATGTGGGCGGGGCAGCGTCCTTCCATTTAAGTAGAATTGCACGTCTGGCCAGAAGCAAGGAAAAGGCAATCATGCGGCGTTTTGAGGGTGTCAAGTGCAGCACAGCTACAGTGGTTGTACCAAACATAGCTACCAGGGGGTCCAGGTCTAGTTTTTGATTTAGGATGTTGGACAAGGTAAGGAAAACGTCTCTCCAGAATTCCTGTAGGCGGGGGCATAGCCAATACATATGAAAGAGGGTAGCAACATTCTTTGTACATTTATCGCAAGTAGGGTTCACATCTGGGAAGAAGCTGGACAATTTAGCATTTGAAAAATGCGCCCTGTATACTATCTTAAACTGTATAAGACAGTGTCTTGCACAGAGTGAAGATTTATGAATTGATGTGAGGATTGTGTCCCATAGGTCATCATCCAGGGACTGCCCCAGGTCATGTTCCCAAGCCAGCTTAATACTGACCAAGGGTGCCTGAAACAACGTGGATATGTTTCTGTATATGGTTGACATAGCCTTTTGAGACTTTGGGTTAAAGGAGAGGAACATATCAACAGGGTTACTATCCGGTTCCTTAGGAAAACACGGCAAGACAGAACGCACATAGTGCCTAGCTTGTAGATATCGAAATAAATGTGTCTTAGGTAGATTGTATTTCTCTGAAAGTTGGTCGAAAGACATGAAATTACCATTTGTAAATGTAAGGGAAACTTCTGCAGCAATGGAGAGTCACGAGACAAGTCAAGAGACACGAGGAGAGTTGGAGCTTTGATGCCAAACACTGGTGGTTTATTACAAGTATCGGCCGGAGAATTTCACATCACAAGTCACAGCAGCCAGAGGTTCTGACTGCACGGGTGGGTTGCCACATCAATTCTGACCAGCCTCTCTCTCTCGATAGACCTTTTTAACTAGTTTACAGAGAGTTAATCAACATATTGGGGGAGATAACGTAAACATCTGGGAACACTGGCCCCAACATCTGGAGACACTGAATCACTTGTCTGACTTTTAGGCTCTGTGACCGAGAGTTGACCGGTCATAAACTGAGAATATCCACATATAAATGCAGCAGCACATTCCTTAAGAGAGCGACTCATATGTTGGGAGAAAAAAGTACTATTTGTATAAGGTTGGTTTGGTGTGGACTCGTGTCAACATTAGGAAAAAGGAAATAGACCATTTTATGTTTACTATCAGGCCAATCACGCAGGCTGCATGGGGCCCCGCCTTGAGCAGGGGGCCCCGCCCAGAGAGCCTCAGCTGCTGTGCGCAGTTCTCCGCGCACCCCCCGCTGACACGCGAGAGTGAGAGGTGACAAGTGGAGCACGTCTGTAACCCGACATTGTTGCAATGAATCGACATCTGACCAATCACGGCTTTGATACGGCCACTAGTGCAGGTGAAGAGATGTCGGTGAAAAGACAGTTTCAGTCCGACGCAAGCAAGAGGGGAAAATAACAAAACATGAAGAAACTAGCGCATCACCCGAAGGTGGGTTATTGTATGAGTCAAATGTACAACTTGCGAATTGTTTCTACACGGACAACTATTGCGGTAAGCATGTCGTAACTTCCGGTTGTTGTTGTCACCTCCGGGTATCCTGTGTGCCTGTTCTGTTGCTGATGATCTTAACTTAATCGATCGTTTTAAAACTCTTGATCACGGCAACTGCCTGACGTTGTAATCACACGTTACTACAGCTTAAGCACTCACAACTCTCCTTCTCTAAGCGACTGTAACTCCACAGGTGCCTACACTCTTTTCGGGTTTGCTAACGGTAGCTACTTTAGCTTGATAGCTAGCCATGGCTCTTTCCCCACCCTCGGGTGCTATTTCCTGCTCTACCTGTCTCATGTTTGGTTACTTCCCTACCTCCTTTACTGGTACCGATATGTGTTAAATGTAGTATAGTTGTTATGTTGGAGGCGGGAATCATAGCCATAGAAGCCCGGCTCCGCATCTTAGAAAGTAACTCAGCTACAGTAAAGCCCATGTTAGCCGGTGCGGACCGGCCAAAGGTAGCTCCTATTAGCCGTCCCCCGGCAACTCCCGAGCAGCAGGGAGACTGGGTGACTGTTCAGAAGGGGCATAACGTGAAACCCGCAGGTCCCCACCAACCCGTTCACGTATCTAACAGATATTCCCCGCTGAGAAGCCAACTCTGGTTATTGGTAGCTCTATTATGAGACACGTGAATTTAGAGACCGAAGCCTCCACAGTCACATGCATTCCGGGGGCCAGAGCGGGCGACGTTGAGGCATATCTTAAACTGCTGGCTAAAAATAAACGTAAATACAGTAGGATTGTTATTCACGACGGTGGTAATGATGTTCGTTTACGCCAATCAGAATGCACCAAACTTAATGTGGAGTCGGTGTGTAGTTATGCTAAAACAAGCATATCCCCAATCTGATCAATGACGACATGTATAGCCGCATGTCATCATTTCAGCGCTGGTTGTCTTGGTGGTGCCCAGCAAACAATGTGGGCTTCGTAAATAATTGGACAGCCTTCTGGGGAAAACCTGGTCTGATTAAGAGAGACGGCATTCATCCTACTTTGGAAGGTGCAGATCTCATTTCGGCAAACATTTCAGGGCTTTGTGGAGGGCGGAGTCGCAGTCTTACACGCTTCTCTGCGCTCTCTCCTAGGCAGTCATCTATAGGAATCCCGAACCCAATAAACTACCCAATGTTAACGGTGTGTGTGTCTGCCCAAGGACAATTTAAGGTAAAACCTAATAGAGGTGTCATACATAATAACCTAATAAAAGTACATGTAACAACTACTACAGTGCAACAAAACAGGAATATTAAATGTGGTCTCTTAAACATAAGATCTCTAGCATCTAAAGCAATATTGGTAAATTATTTAATATCAGATTATAATATTGATATATGCTGTCTCACTGAAACTTGGTTGAGACATGAAGAATATGTCAGCATAAATGAGACCACTCCACCCAGCCATACCAATACTCATATTTCCCAAGGCACAGGCCAAGGAGGCGGAATTGCAGCCATCTTTGACTCAAATATACTTATCAATACTAAAACAAAATTAAATTATACCTCCTTTGAAAGTCTCGTTTTTAGTCTTACGCATCCGACCTGGAAAACTTTGCAGCCAATATTATTTGTTACAGTGTACCGTGCACCAGGTCCTTATTCAGAATTATCTGAGTTTTTATCAACTTTGGTACTTAAAACAGATAAAGTAATTATCATAGGTGACTTTAATATTCATGTTGACGATGATAACAATAGCCTTACTGTTGCATTTAACTCTATATTATATTCTGTTGGTTTCCGTCAAAGTGTAAATAAACCAACCCACTGCTATAATCACACTCTCGACCTTGTTCTGACTTATGGTATTGAAATTGAGCAACTGTTAGTCGAACCACATAATCCTGCTTTATCCGACCATTTCTTAGTAAATTTACTTACTATGTTCATTAATAGATGAGAATAAGAATAATGCAAGATTTATTTTCAGCACTGTAGCCAGGCTGACAGAGAGCCACAGCTCGATTGAGCCTTCTATTCCCATAGCACTCAGTAGTAATGATTTTATGTGCTTTTTTAACGATAACATTGTTACTCTTAGAAACAAAATGAATGACCTCTTGCCTTTGACCAGTATAGTGTTATCAACAGCTCCCGGAAATGTAAGTTCTAATATTACACTAGATAGTAAATTAGAATGCTTTTCAGCCATAAACCTTGAACAATTCAATTCAATGATTCTCTCTTCCAAACCATCAACGTGTATATTAGACCCAATTCCAACTAAGCTGTTGAAGGAAGTGTTTCCATTAATTAGCACTTCTTTATTAAATATTATGAATATATCTTGTATGTGTTCCATAATCATTCAAAGTAGCAGTGATAAAACCGCTTGTTAAAAAGCACAACCTCGATCCAGAGGTTTTAGCCAACTATAGACTCGGTTTCAGTGCTGCATTTGATACTATCGACCATGATATCCTATTGCAAAGACTAGAGCACTTAGTTGGCATACAGGGAACTGCTTTAGGCTGGTTTAGGTCCTATCTATCTGAACGCTCTCAGTCTGTACGTGTCAACGATGAATCTTCCACGCAAACCAAAGTTAGCCATGGAGTGCCACAGGGCTCAGTGCTCGGACCGATTTTGTTCACATTATATATGCTTCCTGTGAAATTATGAATAATGAATGCTGGTGTATACAAGTCTGGCCTAAATCTTCTGTCAGAAAGATTGCAGCAATCTAGGGGGTGTAGATATCCAAACTTTAATTGTTCACAGGAGTTATGGTGTTACAGGATGTTCGTTTGTGGTTATCTATGAAATATAAATAAACAGTAGGTCAAATTAGTGAATGACAATATTAATCCTAATAGTTACATTACAATTTCCTGCTAGGAACAGTACATATACATAAATGCTGGAACAGTCAGCTTCATGGTAAGCAATAGCAGAAATGCCCGCAAGAGGGCTCACTTGACCGCAACAAGTGCAAGTGTTTTAACACGTGATAATGGCGGCTTACAGGGGGATAACGCTGTACATGCGGTAATGGCGGCTGACAGAGGCATACAGTTATTCACCGCAATAGCACAAGACTGGAAATATATGGCGATCGTACATACCAAAAATAATTATATCGACAGTCACAGCGGACAGAAAGTTAAACTACTGAACATTTAACAGACAGCCAGTCACACTTACGGCAAACAAGTACTGTAAACAGTATATATACACACTACGCCGATTATTGTCTGTAAACTGTTATTTAAATGCAAACATTGATACAAACAGGTGCCTATGCCACAGTAACAGTACTTACAGTTTAATAAACGCACAACGTGGAACGCACAATGTGGAACACACAACGACCCGTTCACTTGCTGAAAGTCTGTTTATAACCGGTCGCGCGCTGCGCGTGACTAATGACGTTACAGTGTGAGGGGTGCGTCCGGTAACTATCTCTGGACTGCCTGGGGGGCGTCCCAAAGCAGGGAGGTTTGTACACTTCCGTTAGGCAATATTATAAGGAATCACTCTGTACATTTTCATTGTTATGCGGATGATACTCAACTATATTTATCAATCAAGCCTGATGAAATTAATCATCTAAATACAATTCAAGACTGCCTCAAGGACTTAAAAACGTGGATGACCTTAGACCGCCCCCAAATTTACTAGATGCATTTGTAATAGCACAAATGTCCCTGCTAGAATGTGGGGTAGGCATGTCAGTCCTCTGGCATTTCAGGAAGTGCGATGCGTTTCGCCAAAGGTCGAATATATGTAGTGCCTTTAATATTCACCTCTGCAGAGCGTATCCTACCATCATCGCTCAGGTTCACTTTGGTTACCCGTCCAACTGGCCAGAGAGCCCTTGGCAGTTGCGGGTCGACAATCATGACGACCTGGTCTGTGGTTAGGTCTGGCGTAGGAGTGTGTCACTTTCGACGGAGCTGAAGGTTAGGGAGATAGTTACGTGTAAACTGGGCCCAGAAGTGGTCGGCCAAGACCTGGCTGTGTTTCCAGCGGCGACGCCCAAGCAGATCGCAGTCGCCATACACTGCTTGTGGCAATGATGCATCTCGTCGCCCCATGAGCAAGAGATTGGGTGTACTGGGGTCTGGATCAGCAATGTCAGACGTCGCATAGCCGAGGGGCTTGGAATTGAGTATTCCCTCCACTTCCACTAGCACAGTCATCAGGACCTCTTCAGGCAACGTTTGGTTTTTCAGGACCACTTGCAGTGAAGCTTTGACAGATTTGATCTCCCGTTCCCATGTGCCGCCGAAGTGTGGAGCGAATGGTGGATTAAATCTGAAGGTGATACTCTGTTCAGCTAGCTGTTCCTTCAGACTTGGCTCGAGTGCCGCAAAGGCTTCTTGCAGCTTGCGGTCACCTCCCCGGAAGTTGGTTCCTCGGTCGCAGAAGATCTCGTAGGGTTTCCCTCTTCTCGCCACGAAGCGTCGCAGCGCGAGCAGGAAGGCATCAGTGCTCATACTACATAAAAGGTCCAAATGTACATACCGTGTAGTAAGGACCCCAGGAAGATTAGCTGTTGTGGACCCCAGGAAGATTAGCTGTTATAATGCACCAGCTAATGGGGATCCTAATAAACTAAACTAAGGCACTTGAATATAATGCCCCACCTTTTCTCGTGTCGGCGGCCTATCTTTATGGTGTATGGGCCAAAGCAGTTGACACCAGTGGACCAGTATGGTGGTTTGTTTATGCGTAGCCGTGCAGCAGGTAAGTCTGCCATCTTAGGAATGACAGGTTTGTTCCGCCACTTGCGACACCCAACGCAGGCATATTGATGTTTCTTGACTGCTTGCCGTCCGCGAAGTATCCAGTAGGTTCTCCTTAGCTCTGCGAATGCACGATCGGTTTGTCGTAGTCCTGTATAATCAGCTTGGTGACAGGGTGGTCTGGAGCCAGGATTATAGGATGTATGGTGTCCTCTTTCAGGTATTTCTCTGCCTTCCGGAGACGGCCTCCCACTCTGATTAGTCCTACAGCCTGGTCGTATACAGGAGAGAGTGGCAGCAAGCGACTACAAGGGCTGAGTTGTTTCCCTGATTGTAGTGCGGTCATTTCTGCAGGGAAGGATTCTTGCTGGGCTCTTTTAAGCAGGACAACCTGTGTCTCTAGTCGGCTGGATGCAGTCATGCATGGAGCAGCCGCCCCGTGCATGGATTGGTAGGTGACTTCAAGTAGTTCAGACCATGATTTGACGAGTGTTAGATCTGGAGCCGCAGGCTCGGCTGTTGCAATGTTGCCGCAGAAAGTGGTGTTGCGCGTCTCCTCTGTGTGTGCAGAACTAACCACGGGGTTAGCTGGCCAGTTGGCTGGAGGCAGTTGAAGGAAAGTCGGGCCAGATGTCCAGCGATTGGGCTTAGCTAAGTCCAGTAGATGCTTTCCCCTTGTAATGTCGTCAGCGGGGTTCTCTTCAGAGGGGACGTATCTCCAGCTGTCGGTTCCGACGAGCTCCTGGATTTCCGCTATCCTTGTCCCTACAAACACTTTGTATTGCTGGGAGTGAGACTGAATCCAGTGGAGGACTGTAGTGGAATCTGACCACAGGATTGTTTTGTGTATTGACAGTGTCAGCTCGGTATGCAGCAGCTTGGCCAACTGTGCTCCAGTCAGGGCCGCACACAGCTCTAAGCGGGGTATTGAGAGCTGTTTATTCGGGGCTACACGTGACCTTGCCATCACGAATGACACCTGCACTCTACCTCTGTCGTCAGAGAAGATGTGTAGGTCGGCGGAGGTAATGTCGGGAACATCAGAAGTGTAGCACAGTGGCAGGCTGATTTTCTGGAGATTTGGCAGCTCTCTTTCCCAGGCTTGCCACACAGGGAGAAGTTCGTCTGGCAGTGGTGCATCCCATCCACTTTCCTTCTTCCAGAGGGCTTGAACTATGTCCTTGGCCCGTGTGGTAAAGGTGATGATGTAGCCGAGAGGGTCATATTGGCTGGCCAGTACTCGGTACACGTACCTCAAGGTGGGTTCAGCTGAAGGAATAGCACGGTGCTTGTATCCCAGTGTGTCGGTACTACAGCACCACAGGAGACCGAGCGCAGACTCTTGGGGGTCGGTCTTATTAGCGTTTAGCCATAGCTCACACTCAGCTGATTTGGCTTCTGTAGGGATGTGTGAGATAACG
Source organism: Pseudochaenichthys georgianus (assembly GCF_902827115.2). Classification (NCBI taxonomy): domain Eukaryota; kingdom Metazoa; phylum Chordata; class Actinopteri; order Perciformes; family Channichthyidae; genus Pseudochaenichthys; species Pseudochaenichthys georgianus. The sequence continues at coordinate 11,781,517 of NC_047503.1, read as the reverse complement.
TCAGGCATGTTGCTGGCCCACTGTCTTATATTGAAGCCTCCGCTGGCAAGGACTGATCTCAGCTTGTCAATGAGGTTTCTGGCCTGGTCCGGGGACTGCAGAGACTGGAGACAGTTATCCACATAGAATGAGTGCATCACAGATTTAACTACCTCTTCATTGTCTTTGCTGTGGTCGTTCACGTGGCGCTGCAGGGCGTATGTAGCACAGCATGGGCTACAGGTGGTCCCGAAGGGCAGTACACGCCACTCGTAGACATCTGGACTGCGATCTGTCTCCCCGTCTCGCCACAGGAAGCGGAGCATTGGTTGGTGTTCAGGGAGGAGACGCACTTGATGAAACATGCCACGTATGTCTCCGCTGATGGCCACAGAATACTCTCTAAACCTCAGCAGCACGCCAAGCAGCGCTGAGCCCAGGATCGGTCTACGAAGCAGATTGTCATTAAGAGAGGCTTGTTGGTAGTTAAAGGAGCAGTTGAAGACAACTCTGTGTTTACCATTGTGTTATACAAGATGGTGGGGAATAAACCATGACTCCTTGGAGTTGCTCACCTCTTCAGAGCTAATCTTCACTGCATAACCAGCCTTTTCCAGCTTATGGATCTCCTCATTGTAGACTGCTGATAGCTTACGGTTGATAGACAGACGACGTTCTGTAGCTCTTAGAAGAGCCATTGTTGCAGTAGGAGGTGCATGCAGAGAGGGGGCACTTTGCTTACGCAGTAGAGGAGTGGCGTAGCGAGACACATCGTCAACTTTGACACGTACAGTCTTGTCCTCCAGTAGTTCAATGACTATTTAGAAATAGTAATAATGAATAAATAAGCATTTGGAGGGTCAAAAGGTGACATTCTTTTTAGGACACACACATAGCCGAGGGATTCACGACTATATGGAGCATAGGTGGCATATCTCAATGCAAATCACTCTGAATAGAGTAACAGTGACTGGGGGTGTATTCATAACAGAAATGAATAAATAAATAGTCACGGTAATGTGATGGGAAAGCATAAGACTGTACCTGGTGTTAATTTAAGTTTTCCGCACTCTCGCAGGAATATCTCCGCAATGGAGCTACTTTCACTTTCGATTGCATGATATAGCCCAGTGCAACACCTTCGTCAAACATATTGCCACTTGTGTGTACCAGTTTCAGGCGATTTGTAAATAGGAGTGAGCTAGAGATTATTATCTAATATTTGCATCTGATGAAGCATTGCATGAAGTCTGTTGATGATCAGATGCTGTTGTTGGGGCTGCATAAACATTTTTTTATTTTTGTTTTGTAGGCAGACCATGCAGGCCTCAGAGAGTTAAACTTGGGCATGCGGCCATAGTTCTACTGTATTTAGTTTTGAAAATCCACAGCGGAGGTTTGTGTCGTACTCGTACTACATGCGGAGTATTTTGCATATCTCTCAGTAGTCTGTTGTCTCGGACATAAACTCCGTAATAAATGTAGTCTACATTTCATAAGAGGTGTAAAACCTGAGAGCATTTTAAATCGCATTTGAACTAAATGCTTATCTGTAGTTGTATTTGTATTGTTGATTTATTGTGTGAACGAGGCGATGTAGAGAAGGTTAAGCTGTCATTATTAGGCTGTTTAGTACTATTGGAGTGGTGAGCAGGCCAATTGTTTTTGGATATTTGTGGAGTCAGGTGGTCCCTGAGTGTTTTTTTATAGGTTAAATTGTCCTTGGTATGAAAAAGTTTGAGAAACACTGCGCTAGTGGATTGTCAACAGGGGGAGCCTCGCTGCGGGGAAATTATACAGATGGCTAGTCCGCCCCTGAAAAATGTATGCACACGTTATTATTATTAATAATACATTTTTTTTTACATTTGTATTTTGTAATCATCTCGCGACCCCCACTTTGGGAACCACTGTTCAAGAGGTTGTGGTTTGAATATTGCATGCATTTGTTGTTTTGGTATGTGGTTTTCTTGTCCTTCACCGTTAACAGGCACTGCGACCCAGCAGACCAGACCTGCCCAACTGAGGACGGTAACTTATAACATATACATGTTGAATTATATTAGCCTTTTTAACCCTTTACATGAATTGACATTTTAACTGTTTTCATACATGTTAAATAAAGCTGCATTATATTTTTGGAATTCATGCCTCTGTCATAATTGTACCTATTAAGGGAATATTTAAAATCGGTTAACAACATCACGGGTTCCTCCTGCCCCTTAGCAGGAGGTGGCGTTGTCCGTATAGCTTTAAAAAAAAAGGTAACCCCAGTCACGGTTACCACACTAAAGGGAGGGACATTTCTGACACATCAGTTGACCAATTACGACAGCTAACCAGAGCAGACTGGGCTCTGGTTTCAGACAGAGGGAGAAAAGAGGTGCTGCAACATAAAGCAGTATGAGAAAAATAAAGCACCATTTGGACATTAAAGCATCAAAACGTGTCACAGCAGAGGCAACAAATACAAATATGAACCTGAAAATGAGCACAATAGGGCCCTTTTATTTTTGATGTTATTTTACAAGCAAGGTTCATATCTATGACACAATAAAATAAATGTCCTTTAATTTTTGGAACATGACAAAGAATAGTTGTAAATAGCTGTATACCCCTAGTGAAAAATATAACTTACTCTTGCTGGTGACCAATTGACATGCCCAAACCTAACAAATCAATCTTCCTTAGAGGTCATCCCCAGGTCGTCTGGGGGGGGGGGTTGCATCTTTTCAAGTTTTTCATTTGCATCCGTGTTATATGTACAACACACTGTCATATCAGTGATATGCTTTAACTTTTAGGTTTTGTTAAGTCAGCTTTGACATAAGGTCAAACAAACAAAAGCGTTTCTTGATCACATTTCATGTTGTCTGATAGGTGGCCAAAAGCCTCGCTGTGTATTGATTTGTTAATGCTAAACACAGCAAGACACATAATTTGGAGTGGATTTTATTGAGTATGACAAACCCTGTGCCAACAAGAACAAAAAGAAAATCTTTATCTGCTGTTTTCCAACAGATAGTTTAAAAAAACTGATACTGCATTTATCACATACACACATGGACATACAATGACACAGCTTATCCACTAGAGACGCATAGGCCACGTAGGGTCACTTCCTTTTACCCAGAAGCCTTTGGGAAAGGTCATGGAGTCAAATACTAATACCTTTAGTTTGGTCTCAGAGGAAGCGCTCTGTTTGGAGAGGCGACTAAGTCAGAATCTCCAAAGGTCAACCATTCTAGATGGGGAGTAACAGACCATGAGGTCAGAACAAGAAATATGCCAACGAGACGCTCCCCCAAGGTTGCATATTCACTATCTGTGAGAGAAGCATCTGTGCCTTTCAACAAGGATGAATCTCAAAGCTGTTTACTTTATTTTTTTATAGCTCCTTTACCCGAGAAACGAACAGTTTTACAAATTTGTTTTCTTGATTCCTTCTGCTCTCTTTCTTTGCCTCCAGCTCAAGAAGCGACATAGCGGAGGCAATGAAGAGAGATATCTCAACTAGTTTGTTGTGATAAATGAAACAGGGATAGAGATTACATGGAAAAAAGATCAGAAAAGCACACGGGAGATTCAACCCAAGTCTATTTTCTTTTCCTTTTTTTTTTTTACACAGAAACATCACTGAGGCCGATTTGGTTTGGATTTAGCATGAATTACTACGGCTTGGATCCTGTTAGTGCCGATAAAGCCCCAAAATGTCCCAGTTGTATCCTTATCCTCCCTATGAATATTCAACAACTTGCTCTCATCTCCCCATTGTTTTCTCATTTGTACTGGTATGACAGTGCTGGTGATACTGTGTTGGAGGAAGATGTGGCAAAGGGAAGTGACATTGATATAGGGGCCTCGAAGATACGCTTCAATGGACTCAAAGGAGCTTAATCTCGGAGCGCAATCTGAACGTGGTTGAAATTCATTAAAGTTAAAACGACTTTGATTTATTATCTTGGAAAAGATTAGGTGGGAGATATTTGTTGTCTTGAGCAATATCCGGCTGTAAGGTTTTAAACGAGCGGTTTTTAATATGGAAGTTACTCAAGTGGCCCCCGTTCTCTTACAGGGCTTGTTTTGTTTAGGCTTTAAACAATCAACAATCTGGACTTCCGAAATAATTCCCACATTCCAATCTGGAGAGTCAGCTGTGAGTCTATGAAACTATTGAACAAGCCACAGCATTGTGTGTGTGTGTGTGTGTGTGTGTGTGTGTGTGTGTGTGTGTGTGTGTGTGTGTGTGTGTGTGTGTGTGTGTGTGTGTGTGTGTGTGTGTGTGTGTGTGTGTGTGTGTGTGTGTGTGTGTGTGTGTGTGTGTGTGTGTGTGTGTGTGTGTGTGTGTGTGTGTGTGTGCGTGCGTGCGTGCGTGTGTGTTCAGTGAAGCGGGCGGTGGGAGAATAACCATGTTAGTGTGAGGGAGCAGAAAGGCTACATCTGTCACTCTGTATTTTCTCACACGCATTTTGACAAGGCCCACGAGCCTGCCACGATAACCCGGCGAGCTCTGCTGCCTGTCCAACACATACACTCATCACACATCTCATGCCTCATATAGCATGACAGAGCTTCATTCAATGTCCAAGGGTAAAAGTGCATCTGTAGGTGCGGCTTACAGAGGAAACAGAGTGCAAGCAATTCTTTTTCTAAATGTGTGTTGCACAAATGATTTCTGTGAATCAATGCTCCAGTGCATTTTCTACTGCAGGTCTTTGTGTAAACTACAACTGTTTAAGAAGTGTTCATAGTGACTGTCCCCCATTGGTTTGTTGGCAACCTCTTTTTAGCACAGAGTTTGACATTTTGGTTGTTGCAACTTTGTTTTTTTAAAAAGTACAAACAAATGCTGAAGAAAACCTTTTTAAAACACAACTGTACATTTTTTCACAGACTTCTATACAACTACATATGAGGGGAATGCGGGTTAATTGACACAACAAAATAATAATGTAAACTTGAGGTTGCCGTCAGATGTATAGAATATGTGTGAATTGATCATTTCATTATATATTTTCAGTTAGTTTTCAAGGAGTTTTTTCCAATTCTTTGTTTGGTTTCAGTTTTAGAAAAATGATGTTGACAGACTAGTATATTTAGATGTATTTGCCCCAACTAATATGTTCCGGAAGTATGTAGCTACATATAATATACAACAAAGCTTGTAAGACAACTTTTAAAGAATGTTTATAATGTTTGATGCTTAATAATCGTGATGCTAGTGTATGTTAAGCACCGGCCATCTCATTACAGTCTGTTCAAGTTCTGTAGTCTCAAAAGTTGAATAAAAGACATTTTGTCTACTTCTTTCAGCATTGTTATTCAGTCATGAATGACAACACCTGAACGTTTCAGTTAACTCTAATAACACAGGTGTTTGTTTGTTTGTGTGCGTTTGTGCCCTCTGTTCCATCTGGCATATCAAATGACAGTAAAGCATTTCCTTTGCCAGCTCTGGTGCCATCACTCTTCCTCTCCCCTCCCTTAACCCTCGATGCCCCCACCGGCCATATGCTCAGCCCTAAAGCCAGGCACTTTGCCAGACTGGAATTTGTGTCTGTAACTGTGTAACCATGTGAGAGAGAGAAATAGCAGTCTACACAGAAAGAGAGAGTTTCAGGGGAAAAGGGCACATTTTTATGGTGGGCTCTAATCCAGATGCTTTTCATTAGTTTGACTCACTCCTCGTGCTTTCTCTTAGCCGAAAAATAAATAGTGTTATTCATCCGCTATTTTCAGTTTGGTAATGTCCCTGAGGAATTTAGCTTAGTGAGCTGACCTCATTTGCAACCTTGTTGCAAACGTCGGCAGAAACTGTTAAGCCATCATCTAAGTCCATTATGTGGAGACAACGTGGTAATAGGACTTTGCAAGCAAGTGCCTCCGCCGAGATGTTCTAAAATGTCACTCGTTGTTCCCTTCGCCACTCCGTTTCAAGGTTACCTTTTCTCCAAAAATATATAGCAATATGTTTCTGCAATGGAAACTCAAATATAACTCTCTTAAAGGCTGGACACAAAAAGTAAATGTTGCTTTTCTGGCTTTTAAGGTGAGGCTAGATAAACTAAAATGATCAATCTATGAATGCATTTGACCAATACAGGTCAATGATTACAGGACCTCTTTAAAATCACATTTATATCACATGCGGTATTATACATCTAACAAATGATTGAATCTATCTGTGTATGTCACAAACATGTGTGTTATTATTCAGATTATACTGGAAGTCAGCAGGACCTTCACTGGAGAGTGTTACAGAAGCTCTGAAAGGCTAGTAAGGGACACAAAAACTCTAACCATATCCACAATATTTTCAATTTGATATAAGGACATTTCGGTTTTTGTCTGGGTGATCTTTATACTTAGTTAAAACATCAGAGTTTGATTTCTTTTGACTTGAAAGTTTTTCACTGAATGTACAGTTAACTTATTTTTGCATATCAATCAATCAATGTTTATTTATATAGCCCAATATCACAAATGTTCCATTTGTCTCGGTGGACTTCACAGTTTGTATAGAATATCAGTATGACAATACGACACCCTCTGTCCTTAGACCCTCACATCGTACAAGGAAAAACTTCCAAAGAAACCCCACAGTTTAACCTGTTTTTCAGGTCTCAGGATCGAAAATGACATTCCCAGAACAAATGACCATATCTTCCCTTCTAAAAGGGTTAAATTAATAAAAAAAATTCTCAAAGTAATGATAAACCTGTGAGTTGGATGTAGAAAAGTCAGAATAAATATAGATGTTTTTTTATTTTAAAGAAAATTCAGATTGAACATGGTAAAAAATTGTAAATTATAGTGTCCGTCCAAAAATTCTTTTTTACTTATAGTGAAAACTACCCTTGGATGATGGGTTAGTAGACTAAAAGCTTTAGGAATCCAAAGTACAACATATAATAAGTACCCTGTATTAAGATTGATGGAAAAAAAGTTAAATCTGACCTTTTTAGAGAGATTTAGCAAAAGAAAACCACTTCTGGGGTCATTTGGGTGGATTTTCCATATCTCTGGCCCCCCTTTGTCGATTTTGCTGATTGACATCTCTTTCTGACCGTCAGAGCCAATATAATCGAAGGGGGATTTCCCCACACACACACACACATGGTAAAACAAAAAAGGTGGGGGCTTTGTGCATGCAGTTTTGCATCAGAGCGAACCTATCTCTAGCTCTTACATATGAAAACGGAAAAGCAGGTTTATTGCTTGTGGATTATCAGAAATCATTTCAAAAGGACACAGACACATTGGATTAACCTATGGATTAACTACAGCAGCGTTGTTATCGTTTTAATGCCATTGAAGACCACTTTTGACCAGACTACGACACAGGTAAACCATGTTAGCTACCTAGCGCCACATGTTTTGATGTCTGTTTTTGTTCATAAAGTTGCGAGTTTGTATCATTGAATGATAATGTCTGTACCCCTCGATTCTGTGTCATCTCACGATCAGATTGATGTGTTGGATGTATGTTGGATGTTTTATCAGTGAGTTTCGGTGCAGTAAATCTGTTAGCATGTTTCGCTCGTTGCTAATTCAGCGTTAGCATTGTGGGTTTTAAAAAAAATAAAAGATCAGTTAGATGAGTTTCTTCCCGTTACATGGATATAAAACATTCATAGTTTATTAAATTAACATGCCCTCAGACACTGTTTCCTGCAAGATGTTGCGGGAGGGCACCGGTACCGGGGTCTCTCGAGCTTAACAGGTTAAAGGGGAAAATGGGAGAAACCTCAGGGAGAGCAACAGAGGAGGGATCCCTCTCCCAGGACGGACAGACGTGCAATAGATGCCGTGTGTAAATCGAAGAGATAATACATTTACAACATAGATAGACCAAATGTTTGGAAATGCATGTGTCTATAATAGGAAGATGAATCCACGAGGATGTCAACAATCATCAGGGAAGTAGTATGATGAGTCAGGCAGTGACAGGTTCAGCCACGACTCGAAGTCCAGGACTCAGATCCAGGACTCAGGTTAGCGGATCCAGGACTCCGGATCCAGGATGCAGGATCCAGGACACATGATTCAGGATCCAGGACCGCAGCAACAGGATCAGCCACGACTCAGGATCCTGGCGTAGATAGACACCAAAAATAAATGTTCGGGGAAGCTGGGTTATTCGGAACATGAGAGTACACCGGTACAGACAGACAGAAGGAAGAAGTAAGGTGTCTACAGTCTAAGCCTATAGCAGCAAAACTAACATGTCTACGTAGATGGGCTCCCATAGGATAGGTTGAAGGAAAGGAGTAGGAACTCAGATGTATGCGCCACATCTATACCATGAGCGCATTGCTCCTAAAAAGTGTTTCTGGCACTGACACCAATCAACAGTTGTGCGTCGACTCGGCAGGGATCAAGACACGTGTATGCCTCTCCCTGCTTCCACCGTCTACACCAACCCACTCTCTTCAGTCTGCGTACAAATGACATGACTTTACACATTGGAAATGCGTGCAATAGATATGCAGAAGTCCGACTTTGCGTGTATATGATATGCTAACCATTCCCATTGAGATCTGAGGCCGAGTTTTGCGTGCATATGATACTCCCGCGTTACGTTTGTTATGAAAGTATCTCAAATACGTTTATTTTATACATATCTTTGCCATTTATTGTCTTGCTTATAATAATGATAATAGTCATTTATAAATATCATTTTAGAGCACACATTTGAAATCGAGAATCAGGCTCGATATATGGTTAAATTAAAATCAGTAGGCGAGGCTGTAATTTCGCCAGCTGTTACTCTCATGAGCGAGGCAGAAAATAATAGTTTTAACATGCCAAAAAGCTGCTGTGTCGTTTATTGCACCTCAAACATTAAAACAAATCCAGAGTTACGTGTTTCTGTACTTCCTCTAAGAACAAAGGACAGTAAAGAAGATCTCTGTGGCTTCAGGCTTGATCGCCGTTCAAAATGACAGCGTTGGTTTCCCCAGAAAGTGGGCGGGGCTGTAAAGTGACGTCGATTTTACTCTCATATATTATTCAAAACCATTCTATTTATTTTAACGTAAATTACATGCCAGTGGTTTATCTTTTTATTTAGCGATTTGTTTTTGCATGTTTAACTGGGAATGTTTTCATGTGTAACCGGAAGTACGTCACTTCACTTTGTCTTCTTCGTCCCTTTTACATTCCAGACAATGCATGGCTCAGCGTAACAGACAGAACAGCGACCCCAGGTGTGTCTACATTGGAATTACATCTTCATTACTGAAGGAAAAATACTTTACCTAGTGTTTGTTAACTGGGTTTTTAATGCAGTTGGCTTTCCTTAATGGTTACAATATTGCCATGAGTTATATCTGAAGCAAATGATGTTTCTGAAGATGTGTAGTCAATTCCACCCTTCAATGTAGCATAAATGTGAACTCTCATTATAGAAACAATACCGGAAACAGACGTAGGAAAGATCCTCAGCTCGCTGATTGGATGTTTTAGCAGCAATGCACGCTGGGATATGGTGTATATAAGATGTGAAATTCGAAAACATTTTTTAAAAAAAATAACACTTTATTCCGAGTGTTCTTGCTTTTCTCTTTGGAAGTCATCACATAACGGCATTGTAATACACGGTTCGGTTGCATTAAATAGTACACATCTGCCGTAGTTCTTTATTAATAGAGCCCTGATGAGATGACTTCTGGACAAACTTGAAGAACTGCCGCCAAAACTGAATATGTGACAATTAAACAACATCTTACATTTCTCCTTGCAGTATCAATAGTAATTCGGCTGATTTTTATATTTGATCCAATTGGTAGATTGTATTCACACCATAACGGTGCACAGCTAATAGAAAATGACTTGTAGTTTTTAAAGATATTACTGATTTTCTTTGAATATAAGAATGTAATACTGAGTTGAGAGAATAGTCAGGGGATTTGGGTGATGGGAGACACATCTATGGAATCACAATTTCAATAGCTTACCATTAAATGATGGATATAATACCTTTCCGTCTGTGATGTTAATCAGTTCAGTGGCTGTGTATCACAATGATGCTCGAAATGTCCCTGTTTCCGGTTATTTTTATTTTGAAATTCAGTTCCTGACGGACGCCAAAAAAGCCATAGATTATGGAATTAAACAAATACATAAAAACAAGGATAATTGTGTGTTATTGGTGAGTAAATAACAGTGTGTTATTTAGAAAATAATAACAAATTAGAAGTCCATCTTATCTAAGTGTATATGTTTGTAATACTAATTCTGGTCAGAAAGGCTAAACTGGACGTCTACCTCATCTTTTAAAAATGACGAGAAAGATGATTTTGAAAAATAACTTTTTAAATTAAATATTTTGTAATCCTTTAACACAGAAGAGAACACTTTGTTGTTCTTAATCAGGAATCGCAGCAGAATATAAATGTGTCATCATTGCCTCTGTAGACTTGTGGATATTTTCTACATAATAAAAATGGTAAGCAACTATAAAACCGAGAATAATTACTGCCCTTCAAAGACAAAAAACTAAGTTGGCTCATGTGGTCAATTGAGTTGGGAAAATCCAAAACCAGTTGATGTGACTAAACTACAGATATCAATAAGCTTAGGATAGTAGGTTGAATGAGTTTTGTAGTAATAATAAATATTACAGTCAGATTTGCCCTGAGGTTACACATTTACTTTGAAGTCACAATACCAAGGAAAACGTTCTCGCAGTTCTTTGTACCAGAGTACTGTCGTCGAGATAACTATGAAGTATGAATGATCACATATTAAAGATTAACTACATATATCATCCCGTTTAAATGCATGCTATGATGTTTACTGATAATTATTCTATAAAGATATAGAATGTGTTACTTCAAGGCTGGATTATTGTAACTCCTTATTATCAGGGTGTACCAAGAAGTCAGTCAAGTCGCTTCAGCTGATTCAAAATGCTGCAGCTTGTGTACTGACCAGAGTTAGGAAAAGGGACCACATTACTCCTGTTCTGGCTGCCTTACACTGGCTCCCTATAGAACACAGGATAGCATTTAAAATGATTCTTCTCGCCTACAAAGCCCTTAATGGGCAGGCACTATCTTACCTTAAAGAACTCATTATAACCTACTGTCCTACTAGGGCATTGCGTTCCAAGAATGCAGGGTTGTTGGTTGTTCTTAGAGTCTCTAAAAGTACAATGGGAGCCAGAGCCTTTTCTTATCAAGCTCCACATTTGTGGAATCAGCTTCCAGTTTGTGTTCGGGCGGCAGACAGCCTATCCATTTTTAAGAGTGTGCTTAAGACCTTCCCTTTTGATAAAGCTTATAGTTAGGGCTGATTAGATTCAGCCCCTAGTTTTGCTGATATAGGCTTAGTTTATCGGGGGACATCTTACTTATTCCTTCTCTCTGTCTATACCTGTGTACTCTCATGTTCAGATTAACCCAGCTTCCCCACATTTCTTTCTTTTTGGTGTCTATATACGCCGTGATCCGGAGTCATGGATGATTCTGCGGTCCTGTGTCCTGGATCGCGAGCCCTGGATCTTGAGTCGTGGCTGTGGTCCTGGATCATAGGTCCTGGATGGATATCCTTTTGGATTCATCTTCCTATTATACACTGTTAGAGATTTGAGTGGACAACTAGTCCGCATTTTCAAATCTCCGCGCGTCCCTAAACAAGCTGATATCTTACAGGAAGGAAATCCAGAGCATACAAGTAACCGTTTAACAATAATCTACTTTAATGGTAATATGACAATGCAATACAATCAAATACAGTACAAATTAAATACAGTTATCTGTGGGATCCCACATTTACCTGATACTCACGTGAGCCAGCCAGAGGAAAGAGACTGAACACAGAGTCGTTCCTGTCTAAATACCTCGCTTACAAGAGGAGGAGTTATCTGCGCCTCCCTTCCAGACCTCCGTGATTGGCTGCCCAAATGATCATCAACACCTCACATCTTAAGTTCCCCAATCCCAGTAGCTCAGCTTCATTATCTCCTAGATCTGAATTGACTGCATGTTAACTCCTCACCTTCCCCCCTTCTTCCTTTGTCCTCAAAAAAACCACATGTTCACAGGCCCAAAACCAGCTCAGTTTTCTACACAAATCATTTTCCCCTTTTAAGCTTCTTCATAGTTTACTAACATGAATACATACAAATATTTCCTTACAATTCCCCCTTTTGCACTCTTAAAAAAGAGTGCAACTTACACAAGGCATTCACATTATAACCTGGGATTCAGACTATTTAAACATTCAGGAATGGCTCCACATATCAACTTCATATGACCGTGTAGAAATACCAAAATATGTAAATAACTCCATACATCAATTACATCACTTAGTAACAACAAAGTTAATAAAAAACCTTCAATCAGAATGATTGAGTACCGCTAATCGTAATAGAAAATCATCTCTCATCAGTGTTTAGAGCCCTTTAAACATTTGGAAACAGCCCTTCATAGCAATTTCTTATGGCAGAATGAGAGGGAGACCAACAAATGTCAAAAAAAACTGCATCCTTGTCTGCTGACTCTCCATACTCGTCCTCTCCCTGACACAGGCCAACAGTGGCAGGAGGGGGAGAAGCAGCTTTTCCCTCAATGGTAGAACTGATTAGTCTGAATGGTTTCATCAGACCCCTCTGAGGGCAGGATGGGCTGGTTACACGCAGCACATTTAGGCGCCAGGACCCTGTGGCAGTCTTTCAGACAGTAGATTTTAAAGTCCTCTTCACAGAAAACCCTTCCTGCGTCATAGTAGAACGCCTTCCCTACTACAGGCGCTGCAGGTGAAGCAGCTGTCATGGTAGAGGCTGCCCACAGCTTGGCAGGCCTGGCTGGCTCCATACACCGTCTTGTTGCACTTAACACACACTCCTGTTTCAGCGGAGAGTGGAGTCCCCTGTGCCATCCTGGCTTGCCGTGTCTTTGTCCCCTCTGATCCGCTGACGGCGGCTTCTGGGCTGTCTGCTAGAGAGATGTCTTCCTTCTCCTCCGGCTTGCTGATGGCGGCTTCCGAGTCGATGCTGAATAGATGTCCTCCCGATCTTCCTTCTCCGGTCCGATGATGATGCCTCCTGGGACGACTGCTGGATGGATGTCCTCGAGGTCCTTCTCCTCCAATCCGCTGATGACAGCATCCGAGTCGACCTCCATGACGAGAGCCAGATCCGTCCTGATGTCATCTAGGGTCCTCGCAGGTGTTTTCCCCGCCGCACACTGGCTCCAGTGGTACCAGTTGTCCCCCTTTCTTTGTAGGCGGACGGCATGGGATGTCCTCTGGGTCACTCGGTCGGGGCCGGAGAGCCTGGGGTTGACAGTCAGCCTCCTGCGTCTCGGGTCCCCCTTTTGGCGTCAACAACCTGTGTGGAGAAATCTGATACAAATCCCTCAAGCCTACGCTCCGGGCTCTGGGGCCCTCGGCTGTTTGACCCACCACTGCGTAGGCCACTTGGAGCCTGTTGGTGGGGTGTCTTAAAACAACAGACGTCTGTGAACAGGTTTTCTAAATTAATTGTGCAGCTTCAGAATCTTAATACTTGGACTGTGCCAACTAAATAAGAACCCCAACATCTTTAGGTAAACTAAATAACATATTTCAATAGCTCTGAATTTCTGACAAGCATCTGTGTTTATCTTTAAATGAAATCCCTGAGATCACATTAAAAATCTAAATATGATTTGAACTGCTAATGTTTCTGGTAAAGAAACACACTAATGTTATGGATTCAAAAACAACCCAAATCACGATACTAACAAAGTGAATGGCTTCCTGGTGATACTGCTTCTACCCGTCAGTGCTTAGATATTATCCCGCTGGAAAAATGAATACAGAATTCCAACAAACTGTCATCAAATGTCTTTCTATTATAAATGTAGATGAAATGTATATCCCCATAATGACCTCAACAATAAAGTCTATGGCTCTTACTTCTTTACCAGGCTAGTTACATGATGTTGTCTGTTGAAACATTACTCACAGGTCAGCTTCTCCAGTATTCCATTCTGGACTTACATCTCTCCCAGCAGCCCCTTGGCCACTGATTCTTTATCTGTGTTACCTGCTATAATTCAATCAATATTAGAGACATGTCAACATTCATCAAACAGTGTGTTATCCCCAAATATGGGGCAGGTCAATTCTAAAACTGTCAATCAATGGTCAGATTGAACAATGGGGTTGGAGCAGCCGGTTCCTTTCAGTCCCTAAATGAAAAATGTACATTGTGAAGTTTACACTCCCCCTTTTTTACACATTATCTCATGTGTAAACAAAATCGAAGAAAACCTTCAGGTCATAAGGGATTATAAGACAATACCAAACATTTTTCCCAAATGTACATCCATCATTTCCACAGTAAACACTTGAGAGTGTTTCTCTCCATCATTCAGTCCTAAAAGAAACAGAATCTTCATGTTTTAGTTTGAGTTTCACATTCTGCAAACAGCCACCTCCTGTGGGAGTGAAATATCATCAAGCAGATTAGAAACGGTTTCCCCTTTTGTGCAATGTTAGGAAACCTCTCATTTCACACATTATTATCACACAAAAATAATGTGTTAGTCCAAAAACATGCTTGATTAGTCATCGTTTTAAATCATGCAGTTGCACTGATCAGGTGCAGACATACACTCACTCACACTCACACTGTCAGGTTGTAAAGTCAGGTCTGGTCAGGTTTGGTCAGGTTCACCTCAGAGTCAGTCATTGAGAGTGCCTTCCCAAGTTACCCTGTCGGTCAGGGTCAAAGGTCAGGTGGTCTCAGTCCTTTTTGGCCATGTGTCGTGCTCTGCAGAGACTTTGATGTTCCAGCACAGGCCAGCATCCTCCGTCTATAAAAATCTGTATATATGGAGCGCCATCATTTATTAATTCACAATTACAACTATAATGTTCAAGATATCTCCAACCCCTCCTTGTTGTTTCCCACATTCCCTGCAAAGTGTCTAGCCAAAACAATGTCACTTCCTTATTGTACTATTACTATTACTGTAATTCATTTACACCTAATTAGTATTAAAATGACCAATAGATCTATTTCAGAAAATTGTGTACATCACTATCTTGTGTCAAAACATTACTAGGATCTGTAAAGATCTGCTATGTATTCCATAACTCATTCTATCAATTTATCTTCAATTCTGGTGCACTTAAAGAACAATGTTACCCTCTTTAACAGTGCGTGGAACTCTGGGTGTCTGAACATGAAACCAGTACCTCAAATTGAAATACTATATTTTGTTTAGAACCAGCTTTCCCTTCAACATGACTTATATAAATAAATATTTATCTGATCTTATAGAGCTGTTACTAAAACTCTCCCTTTGAACTGATCAATACTGTAACAAATTAAAACACTACCAAATTCACACACGAATAAAAAGTCCAGTGCATACTTCCTTCATGCCCCCCCCTTTTCCTATCAGTGTGTTTTAGACTGATTTTCCACTTCACTTTAATAGTTCTCCTCTTTTCCGCTATTTTTATTTACCAATTGACTAATTTATGGTCAATACATCTTCTTATCTTCACTTATCTATCAAGCCAATTCAAGTTCTTTACAATACATTAGTAGATACCTTGTGAAGTATTCACAATAACTAATCCCCTCTAGGATATGAAATCCATTCACCTTCAAGCAGATACTATGTCCTTATTTATGTTTTGTTCATGATAACAATGGTATAACAACCACATGTCATCAATTCTGGTCCACCTAAAAACCAATGTTAAACTCTTTAGCAGTGTGTGGAACCCTGGATGTCCGAACATGCAACCATTCCTCCCTCCTTTATCAAGGATTTAAAAACAGAAGTCATTTCATATTTCCTATGGTAATAACTATGCTACAATGGTGAAATCAATTATTTAGATTGGAATACTATATCTGGCTTGGCACCAGCTCTCCCTTTAACATTATCCATACAGATAAAGATTTGTCTTATAGAGTGGTTCCCAAAACTATCCCACTACTTTATTCACACGTGAATAAAAATGTCAAAGAATATTCTGTTAACCTGATGAAAAGATTGAAGAATATGGTTGTACTTTGTCATGTGGCCCCCTTTAACCCTCAGTGTGTTCTCATTTTACTCTAATAGTTTACTGCTATTTTTAATTTAATAAATCTTTCTGTCTTTACGTATTTATGCTTTAAATGTGCGTTTTGTGAATAAGTGTGTTTATGTGTAAACTCACTCATTCCCGTTTTCCTTTTCTCCTCCTCTGGTTTTCTCAAGCCGTGACCCCGGCCTCCTCACTTCAAATTGACCATGCCAACTCCTCTGATTCTGTGTTCTCTTCAGTCCCTCAGCTGTAACTTCATCCGCTGTCAGCCATTGGCCCAGTTACCTCTGCATGCCCCATCTTGCACTGCTTTGCATTTTATCCCCTCCTTCACAGTCTCTCTGCTGTTTTTATGGAGGGCAGATTCTGCTCTCATCTCCCACACTTTGCTCTTGTGCTCAGCTTGGAACTTCATGGTCCTGTCTGAGGGACTGATGAGCGTAGATTTCTGCCCGTCAGCATGCTGTCTGGTTCTGGATGCCACAGGCGGAGATAGTTCTGGCTGCAGTCTTGTTGTTGTCGTTTCAGCTCTGGTTCTCTGTCTGTTCGATGGAGAAGGAGGAGTTTCCTGTTGGGTTAGGTCTTTTGTCTGCTTGGAGGGTCGGGACCGTAGCCTTTTCTAACTCAGAGGGGGAGTCCAGGTCTCGGGACGCATTACCTATAAAAAAATCTAGCACACTGAGGTTAAATAAATCCAAGCCTTTCCACTCTGACTCTTTGTAATCATACTATCTGTCTTAATTGTTAAATGCCATCTAAACAACCTAATTGATGTCTACAAATGATATTACAAAAACCCACTCTAAAAATTGTTTCATCCATTGCTACATATGTACCCAACATAACTCTTTCAGGAAACCATTTTCTCCTATACATTGAAAAACGTACATGTTTCCAGCATCACATATTCCACACACCACGAAAGAACATCTACATATTTTCTCCAATATTTTAAGCTAGTTTCTATAACAAGATTATCACGTGTGACATAATAATCAGATGTCTTGTTTGCTAACCAAGAATATTAAACTTTAAAATGTCTTTTGGCCAGTTGAAGTCCTGCTTACTTCATCCTTAAACTCTACTTTAATTTGAAACCAAAAAAGGTCTTCCTTCTCCACCATGATCCTATCTCTATATCAAAGTCCAGACAAACTGATGATTTATCTTTATAAACCATGAGGAATGACTCATAAAACACTATTCTCCCTTACTTCAGTTCTAAATCAAATGAGCCAGACAGGAAACCCCTTTTAACCACTTGAAATTGTTTATCTAAGTTGTGTTGCAAGCAGGTTAGATCTGTAATGAATTAAAATCAATATTTAAAGACGCAATATAAGTTAAATATATTGTTAAGGTAATTACTGTTTTATTGTGAAGGCATCTCTGGCGAACAGCGGCCTTTGGCTTTTATTTTGAAAGGCCGCTCCGAAACAGCGAGGCCGATTCCTAGAAACACGGCAAGTTGACAATCGTTCTAATGCATTAACTATAGTCGTGAAAGAGACAAGGAGGGGGAAGGCGTGTGGAAGCAAGCAATGAACTGAAAATGCCACCAATCCTCTGTTTTAACGTGATGGCGGACATTGAAAACCGAAGCGGGCATAAGTACCCTGTCTTTTGTACCATTACATTTACCAACATAAAACAAGGTCTTTACTAATCAACAATGACAACCTACAGACAGCTCATTTCTTTAAATATACGCAATATATTGACTTCGTTTTTATTTATCTGACTTAATTAACGTGCATCCCCCCCTTTCAGCCACTAGATGGCAGCAGCAGAGCACAAATGAGCTTCACTCTTCTGAGCGAATGTGTGATTATCACAGACAATCGGTCAGGTAAAAATCACACAGATTTATTCCCCGTACAGTTTGTCCGGCTTGATAACGTGTTACATATGTCGTCACGCAGGACTCTCTGCCTACCTTGCGATCAACGTTACGTTTACGTCAGCCTTTCAAATTAATTTTTACAGACAAGGGAAACGGGAGCCGTCTCGTCACAATGTAGGTGACATTAGCGCTCTCTCCCAAGGATTTAACAGAATAGCAGTCCACTGACACTTTCGCTTATTCGGTCTCAGACTGCTATTTTACCCCCAGTTATAAACGGCGGACCGATCTTGGAGTATCGATCATCCAGGTTCCGCCGTGTGAGACTCACACTCACATCCCACGAACTGCACCGCTCCTACGCCACTTCAGGACTAAAATACCTGAGATCCACGCAAACTGCTCTAATTTCTCGTTACGCAGGACTCTCTATACCTGGCGATCAACGTTCACGTGTTATATATAACTTTCCTAACATGGTAAAAAAGATGCATTGTATACTCCATTCAAACTTCAAAAACACTCTGAAACGCCTACAGACAATCATACATGGCCCTGCTATTGTCCGAGGCGTCTAAAAGTGCTTGTTCCCGACCCAGTGTGGTCCTCTGAATCCTTCCACAGCCCTGTCTACTCGGAAACGTCGGAGATCACCATTTGTTAGGAGATTTGGTAGACAACTTGTCCACTTTCTTAAATCTCCTCGCGTTCCTACAAGCCGTTATCTTACAGGAAGGAAACCCAGAACCTACAAGTAACCGTTTAACAATAATCCACTTTAATGGTAATATGCAATGCAATACAATCAAGTACAATCAATACAGTACAAATTACATACAGTTCTGTGGGATCCCACATTTACCTGATACTCACGTGAGCCAGCCAGCCAGCCAGCCAGCCAGCCAGCCAGTCAGAGAAGAAAGAGACCGAACACAGCGGGGTTTCTGTCTATATCCCTCGCTGACCCAAGGAGGAGTTATCTGCGCCTCCCTTCCAGACCAGTGATTGGCTGCCCAAATTATCATCAACACCCCACATCTTAAGTCCCCAATCCCAGTGGCTCAGCTTCCTTATCACAGGGATCTGAGATGACTATGTCAACTCCACACCTTCCCCCTCTTCCTTTGTCCTCACAAAACCACATGTTAGCAGGCCCAAAACCAGCCCAGTTTTCTACACAAATCATTTTCAAGCTTCTTCACAGTTTGCACGAATACATACAAATATTTCCTTACAAGGTCGATGGGAACGAACATGCGGAGGCCCCGGGCCACGCAGACACCGTTCCAGCAGGTCAGCTCGTCCTTGACCCGATGAAAGGACGGCAGCTCCTCCGGGAACTTCGCAGGCCATCCCTCTCGGATGTAAGTGTGGAGGGAGAGCGTGGGGTCTGGAACGGTGAAGGTACACTTTTCCCCATTGAGTGTGAAGTTGTGACTGGCGAGGACGTCTAGCACCCTCGCCAGGCGTTCGTCATGAACAGTTGATGTTGAACCACTATGTCGTCCAGGAAGACGACCACGCCCGGAATGCCGGTGAAGATGGTGTGCAACTCGATTTTGACAGGATAACAACTGGTGACTT
The DNA here is from genome assembly GCF_902827115.2 of Pseudochaenichthys georgianus. Taxonomy (NCBI): domain Eukaryota; kingdom Metazoa; phylum Chordata; class Actinopteri; order Perciformes; family Channichthyidae; genus Pseudochaenichthys; species Pseudochaenichthys georgianus. Next base: position 11,762,070 of record NC_047503.1, on the reverse strand, counting down.
CTAGAATTGTGTGAGTAACATTCTGTTTTTAGACTTCTCTGTTTCAGTGTGTGTACTCTGTATAAATGCTCTGTAGTTGATCTGACTGAAATTGTGATTTTAAATCTCAAAACCGCTACAGTATCTGTCAGGCAGAAACTTGGGGCAAGTAATTTGTAACCTTAAAACTGAACTAACTGACCGCTAGGGTTAACTTTGATTTAAACATTTGTAGAATACTAAGAGCTTTATTGAGTAGGTGTAACTGTATTAGGGGTTAAACTAGGGCTGTGCAATTAATCGTATTTTAATCGCGATTACGATTATGGTTTGCGACGATTATGAAAACAGCATAATTGACAAAATACGATTATTTTGCTGGGTGCGCTTTCGCCCCTCCCTAAAAGCCCACTCGGCCCCGTGGGAGTGACATGTGTTGTGAGTGTTCAGCGCGAGCGAAGATGTCAGAACAAGAGCAGCAACTCGTTAAAAAGAAGGGTACAACTATTTCCACTAAGTACTTTGCCATGACATTTCACATCGCTAAAGATATGTGCCCAGTTAGCACTGTTAGCAACCAGGGCTTTAAGCAACGTGTCAACACGTTGGACAAGCGTTACGCGATGCCGTCTCGGTATTATTTCAGCAGGTCTGCGCTGCCTGCACTATATGACAAATGCCGTGGGGAAGTTGAGAGAGATGTGGCTTCAGCTGACTACTTTGCAACCACAACGGACCTATGGTCTAGCCCTGGGGTGCCCAACCAGTCGATCGCGAGATGTGTCTAAAAATAGAACAACAATATTCTGTTTTATCGTTAATGTCCTGTAACATAATGTTCCTGTGCCAGAATAATGCACATGAACGCATCAAAGCTTTGTGATTGGCCGGCGTCACCCCATGTGTCGGGGCGTGGCTGAGGGTCTTCAGTACAGGTGGCTTGTCACCTGCCTGCGCTCATTTCTGAAACCAGACCGTGTCAACAGGCTGGTGTTTCTTGCAACAAATCTTTAAGAGATGACATGAGCAGCCCTACCAGCATTTGCCATGGTGGCCTAAACATTTTTATTTGGTCTTAAATTGTAGTTCAACATTTATTTCCTGTTACTTCTGGACCATGACGGTTGGCCAGCCTTCAACGTTTAACTGAGTGGAATATGTTGAATATGTTT